>NW_024544104.1:0-51471 GCF_018167655.1 Microtus oregoni | reverse complement strand
TGAGTACTGAGCACCCAGCACCCCGAGCACTGAGCACCCAGCACCCTGTGTACTGAGCACTGAGCACCCTGAGTACTAAGCACCCAGCACCCCTGAGTACTGAACACCCAGGACCCTGAGCACTGAGCACCGAGCACCCCGAGCACTGAGCACCCAGCACACTGAGCACTCAGCACCCAGCACCCCAAGCACTGAGCACCCAGCACCCTGAGTACTGAGCACCCAACACCCAGAGTACTGAGCACCCAGCACCCTGAGCACTGAGCACCCAGCACCCTGAGTACTGAGCACCCAGCACCCTGAGTACTGAGCACCCAGCACCCTGAGCACTGAGCACTGAGCACCCAACACCCTGAGCACTGAGCACTGAGCACCCAGCACCCCGAGCACTGAGCACCCAGCACCCCGAGCACTGAGCACCCAGCACCCTGAGCACTGAGCACCCAGCACCCTGAGCACTGAGCACCCAGCCCCCTGAGTACTGAGCACCCAGAACCATGAGTACTGAGCACCCAGCACCCTGAGAACTGAGCACTCAGCACCCTGAGTACTGAGCACCGAGCACCCCGAGCACTGAGCACCCAGCACCCTGAGCACTGAGCACCCTGAGGACTGAGTACCCAGCACCCTGAGCACTGAGCACCCAGCACCCTGAGTACTGAGCACCGATCACCCTGAGCACTGAGCACCCAGCACCCCGAGCACTGAGCACCCAGCACCCTGAGCACCCAGCACCCTGAGCACTGAGCACCCTGAGCACTGAGCACCCTGAGCACTGAGCACTGAGCACCCAGCACCCTGAGTACTGAGCACCCAACACTCTGAGCACTGAGCACCCAGCACGCTGAGTACTGAGCACTGAGCACACAGCACCGTTAGTACTGAGCACCCAGCACCCCGAGCACTGAGGACCCAGCGCCCCGAGAACTGAGCACCCACCACCCCGAGCACTGAGCACTGAGCACACTGAGCACTGAGCACCCAGCACCCCGAGTACTGAGCACTGAGCACCCTGAGTACTGAGAACCCAGCACCCCGAGTACTGAGCACTGAGCACCCTGAGTACTGAGGACCCAGCACCCTGAGCACTGAGAACCCTGAGTACTGAGCACCGAGCACCCTGAATACTGAGCACCCAGCACCCTGATCACTGAGCACGGAGCACCCCGAGGACTGAGCACCCAGCACCCTGAGCACTGAGCACCCAGCACCTTGAGTACTGAGCACCGAGCACCCCGAGCACTGAGCACCCAGCACCCTGAGTACTGAGCACCCAGCACCCTGAGTACTGAGCAACCAGCACCCTGAGCACTGAGCACTGAGCACCCAGCACCCTGAGCACTGAGCACTGAGCACCCAGCACCACAGCCCTGAGCACCCAGCACCCCGAGCACTGAGCCCCCAGCACCCTGAGCACTGAGCACCCAGCACCATGAGCATTGAGCACCCAGCACCCTGAGTACTGAGCACCCAGCACCCTGAGTACTGAGCACTGAGCACCCCGAGCACTGAGCACCCAGCACCCTGAATACTGAGCACCCAGCACCCTGAGCACTGAGCACCCAGCACCCCGAGCACTGAGCACCCAGCACCCCGAGCACTGAGAACCCAGCACCCTGAGTACTGAGCACCCAACACCCAGAGTACTGAGCACCCAGCACCCTGAGCACTGAGCACCCAGCACCCTGAGTACTGAGCACCCAGCACCCTGAGTACTGAGCACCCAGCACCCTGAGCACCGAGCACTGAGCACCCAACACCCTGAGCACTGAGCACTGAGCACCCAGTACCCCGAGCACTGAGCACCCAGCACCCCGAGCACTGAGCACCCAGCACCCTGAGCACTGAGCACCCAGCACCCTGAGCAATGAGCACTCAGCCCCCTGAGTACTGAGCACCCAGAACCATGAGTACTGAGCACCCAGCACCCTGAGTACTGAGCACTCAGCACCCTGAGTACTGAGCACCGAGCACCCCGAGCACTGAGCACCCAGCACCCTGAGCACTGAGCACCCTGAGGACTGAGTACCCAGCACCCTGAGCACTGAGCACCCAGCACCCTGAGTACTGAGCACCGATCACACTGAGCACCCAGGACCCCGAGCACTGAGCACCCAGCACCCTGAGTACAGAGCACCCAGCACCCTGAGTACTGAGCACCCTGAGTACTGAGCACCGATCACCCTGAGCACTGAGCACCCAGCACCCTGAGTACTGAGCACCCAGCACACTGAGCACTGAGCACCCAGGACCCTGAGTAATGAGCACCCAGCACCACCCTCAGCACTGAGCACCCAGCACCCCGAGCACTGAGCACCCAGCACCCTGAGCACTGAGCACCCAGCACCCCGAGTACTGAGCACCCAGCACCCTGAGTACTGAGCACCGAGTACCCCGAGCACTGAGCACCCAGCACCCTGAGTTCTGAGCACCCAGCACCCCGAGCACTGAGCACCCAGCAACCTGAGTACTGAGAACAGATCATCCTGAGTACTGAGCACCCAGCACCCTGAGTACTGAGCCCCCAGCACCCTGAGTACTGAGCACCCAGCACCCCGAGCACTGAGCACCCAGCACCCCGAGAATGAGCACCCAGCACCCTGAGTACTGAGAACCGAGCACCCTGAGTACTGAGCACCCAGCACCCTGAGTACTGAGCCTCCAGCACCCTGAGTACTGAGCACCCAGCACCCCGAGCACTGAGCACCCAGCACCCCGAGAATGAGCACCCAGCACCCTGAGTACTGAGCACCCAGCACCCTGAGTACTGAGCACTAATCACCCAGAGCACTGAGCACCCAGCACCCCGAGCACGGAGCACCCAGGACACCGAGCACTGAGTACTGAGCACCCAGCACCCTGAGTACTGAACACCGAGCTCCCCGAGCACTGAGCACCCTGAGTACTGAGCACCCAGCACCCCGATCACTGAGCACCCAGCACCCTGAGCACTGATCACCCAGCACCCTGAGCACTGAGCACCCAGCACCCTGAGTACTGAGCACCCAGCACGCTGAGTACTGAGCACCCAGCACCCCGAGCACTGAGCACCCAGCACCCTGTGTACTGAGCACTGAGCACCCTGAGTACTAAACACCCAGCACCCTGAGTACTGAACACCCAGGACCCTGAGCACTGAGCACCGAGCACCCCGAGCACTGAGCACCCAGCACACTGAGCACTCAGCACCCAGCACCCCAAGCACTGAGCACCCAGCACCCTGAGTACTGAGCACCCAACACCCAGAGTACTGAGCACCCAGCACCCTGAGCACTGAGCACCCAGCACCCTGAGTACTGAGCACCCAGCACCCTGAGTACTGAGCACCCAGCACCCTGAGCACTGAGCACTGAGCACCCAACACCCTGAGCACTGAGCACTGAGCACCCAGCACCCCGAGCACTGAGCACCCAGCACCCCGAGCACTGAGCACCCAGCACCCTGAGCACTGAGCACCCAGCACCCTGAGCACTGAGCACCCAGCCCCCTGAGTACTGAGCACCCAGAACCATGAGTACTGAGCACCCAGCACCCTGAGAACTGAGCACTCAGCACCCTGAGTACTGAGCACCGAGCACCCCGAGCACTGAGCACCCAGCACCCTGAGCACTGAGCACCCTGAGGACTGAGTACCCAGCACCCTGAGCACTGAGCACCCAGCACCCTGAGTACTGAGCACCGATCACCCTGAGCACTGAGCACCCAGCACTCAGAGTACTGAGCACCCAGCACCCTGAGCACTGAGCACCCAGGACCCTGACTACTGAGCACCCAGCACCACCCTCAGCACTGAGCACCCAGCACCCCGAGCACTGAGCACCCAGCACCCTGAGCACTGAGCACCCAGCACCCCGAGTACTGAGCACCCAGCACCCCGAGTACTGAGCACCGAGCACCCCGAGCACTGAGCACCCAGCACCCTGAGTACTGAGCACCCAGCACCCCGAGCACTGAGCACCCAGCAACCTGAGTACTGAGAACAGATCACCCTGAGTACTGAGCACCCAGCACCCTGAGTACTGAGCCCCCAGCACCCTGAGTTCTGAGCACCCAGCACCCCGAGCACTGAGCACCCAGCACCCCGAGAATGAGCACCCAGCGCCCTGAGTACTGAGAACCGAGCACCCTGAGTACTGAGCACCCAGCACCCTGAGTACTGAGCCTCCAGCACCCTGAGTACTGAGCACCCAGCACCCCGAGCACTGAGCACCCAGCACCCCGAGAATGAGCACCCAGCACCCTGAGTACTGAGCACCCAGCACCCTGAGTACTGAGCACTAAGCACCCAGAGCACTGAGCACCCAGCACCCCGAGCACGGAGCACCCAGGACCCCGAGCACTGAGTACTGAGCACCCAGCACCCTGAGTACTGAGCACCGAGCTCCCCGAGCACTGAGCACCCTGAGTACTGAGCACCCAGCACCCCGATCACTGAGCACCCAGCACCCTGAGCACTGATCACCCAGCGCCCTGAGCACTGAGCACCCAGCACCCTGAGTACTGAGCACCCAGCACACTGAGTACTGAGCACCCAGCATCCCGAGCACTGAGCACCCAGCACCCTGTGTACTGAGCACTGAGCACCCTGAGTACTAAGCACCCAGCACCCTGAGTACTGAGCACCCAGGACCCTGAGCACTGAGCACCGAGCACCCCGAGCACTGAGCACCCAGCACCCTGAGCACTCAGCACCCAGCACCCCAAGCACTGAGCACCCAGCACCCTGAGCACTGAGCACCCAGCACCCTGAGCACGGAGCACCCTGAGTACTGAGCACCGATCACCCTGAGCACTTAGCACCCAGCACCCTGAGTACTGAGCACCCTGCACATTGAGCACTGAGCACCAAGCACCCTGAGCACTGAGCACCCAGCACCCTGAGCACTGAGCACCCAGCACCTTGAGTACTGAGCACTGAGCACCCCGAGTACTGAGCACCCAGCACCCCGAGCACTGAGCACTCAGCAACCTGAGTACTGAGAACAGATCACCCTGAGTTCTGAGCACCCAGCACCCTGAGTACTGAACACCCAGCACCCTGAGCACTGAGCACTGAGCACCCAGCAACCTGAGCACTGAGCACTGAGCACCCAGCACCCCGAGCACTGAGCACCCAGCACCCTGAGCACCCAGCACCCTGAGCACTGAGCACTGAGCACCCAGCAACCTGAGCACTGAGCACTGAGCACCCAGCACCCCGAGCACTGAGCACCCAGCACCCTGAGCACCCAGCACCCTGAGCACTGAGCACCCTGAGCACTGAGCACCCTGAGCACTGAGCACTGAGCACCCAGCAACCTGAGTACTGAGCACCCAACACTCTGAGCACTGAGCACCCAGCACGCTGAGTACTGAGCACTGAGCACACAGCACCGTTAGTACTGAGCACCCAGCACCCCGAGCACTGAGGACCCAGCGCCCCGAGAACTGAGCACCCACCACCCCGAGCACTGAGCACTGAGCACACTGAGCACTGAGCACCCAGCACCCCGAGTACTGAGCACTGAGCACCCTGAGTACTGAGAACCCAGCACCCCGAGTACTGAGCACTGAGCACCCTGAGTACTGAGGACCCAGCACCCTGAGCACTGAGAACCCTGAGTACTGAGCACCGAGCACCCTGAATACTGAGCACCCAGCACCCTGATCACTGAGCACGGAGCACCCCGAGGACTGAGCACCCAGCACCCTGAGCACTGAGCAACCAGCACCTTGAGTACTGAGCACCGAGCACCCCGAGCACTGAGCACCCAGCACCCTGAGTACTGAGCACCCAGCACCCTGAGTACTGAGCAACCAGCACCCTGAGCACTGAGCACTGAGCACCCAGCACCCTGAGCACTGAGCACTGAGCACCCAGCACCACAGCCCTGAGCACCCAGCACCCCGAGCACTGAGCCCCCAGCACCCTGAGCACTGAGCACCCAGCACCATGAGCATTGAGCACCCAGCACCCTGAGTACTGAGCACCCAGCACCCTGAGTACTGAGCACTGAGCACCCCGAGCACTGAGCACCCAGCACCCTGAATACTGAGCACCCAGCACCCTGAGCACTGAGCACCCAGCACCCCGAGCACTGAGCACCCAGCACCCCGAGCACTGAGCACCCAGCACCCTGAGTACTGAGCACCCAACACCCAGAGTACTGAGCACCCAGCACCCTGAGCACTGAGCATCCAGCACCCTGAGTACTGAGCACCCAGCACCCTGAGTACTGAGCACCCAGCACCCTGAGCACCGAGCACTGAGCACCCAACACCCTGAGCACTGAGCACTGAGCACCCAGTACCCCGAGCACTGAGCACCCAGCACCCCGAGCACTGAGCACCCAGCACCCTGAGCACTGAGCACCCAGCACCCTGAGCAATGAGCACTCAGCCCCCTGAGTACTGAGCACCCAGAACCATGAGTACTGAGCACCCAGCACCCTGAGTACTGAGCACTCAGCACCCTGAGTACTGAGCACCGAGCACCCCGAGCACTGAGCACCCAGCACCCTGAGCACTGAGCACCCTGAGGACTGAGTACCCAGCACCCTGAGCACTGAGCACCCAGCACCCTGAGTACTGAGCACCGATCACACTGAGCACCCAGGACCCCGAGCACTGAGCACCCAGCACCCTGAGTACAGAGCACCCAGCACCCTGAGTACTGAGCACCCTGAGTACTGAGCACCGATCACCCTGAGCACTGAGCACCCAGCACCCTGAGTACTGAGCACCCAGCACACTGAGCACTGAGCACCCAGGACCCTGAGTAATGAGCACCCAGCACCACCCTCAGCACTGAGCACCCAGCACCCCGAGCACTGAGCACCCAGCACCCTGAGCACTGAGCACCCAGCACCCCGAGTACTGAGCACCCAGCACCCTGAGTTCTGAGCACCCAGCACCCCGAGCACTGAGCACCCAGCAACCTGAGTACTGAGAACAGATCATCCTGAGTACTGAGCACCCAGCACCCTGAGTACTGAGCCCCCAGCACCCTGAGTACTGAGCACCCAGCACCCCGAGCACTGAGCACCCAGCACCCCGAGAATGAGCACCCAGCACCCTGAGTACTGAGAACCGAGCACCCTGAGTACTGAGCACCCAGCACCCTGAGTACTGAGCCTCCAGCACCCTGAGTACTGAGCACCCAGCACCCCGAGCACTGAGCACCCAGCACCCCGAGAATGAGCACCCAGCACCCTGAGTACTGAGCACCCAGCACCCTGAGTACTGAGCACTAATCACCCAGAGCACTGAGCACCCAGCACCCCGAGCACGGAGCACCCAGGACACCGAGCACTGAGTACTGAGCACCCAGCACCCTGAGTAATGAACACCGAGCTCCCCGAGCACTGAGCACCCTGAGTACTGAGCACCCAGCACCCCGATCACTGAGCACCCAGCACCCTGAGCACTGATCACCCAGCACCCTGAGCACTGAGCACCCAGCACCCTGAGTACTGAGCACCCAGCACGCTGAGTACTGAGCACCCAGCACCCCGAGCACTGAGCACCCAGCACCCTGTGTACTGAGCACTGAGCACCCTGAGTACTAAGCACCCAGCACCCTGAGTACTGAACACCCAGGACCCTGAGCACTGAGCACCGAGCACCCCGAGCACTGAGCACCCAGCACCCTGAGCACTCAGCACCCAGCACCCCAAGCACTGAGCACCCAGCACCCTGAGTACTGAGCACCCAACACCCAGAGTACTGAGCACCCAGCACCCTGAGCACTGAGCACCCAGCACCCTGAGTACTGAGCACCCAGCACCCTGAGTACTGAGCACCCAGCACCCTGAGCACTGAGCACTGAGCACCCAACACCCTGAGCACTGAGCACTGAGCACCCAGCACCCCGAGCACTGAGCACCCAGCACCCCGAGCACTGAGCACCCAGCACCCTGAGCACTGAGCACCCAGCACCCTGAGCACTGAGCACCCAGCCCCCTGAGTACTGAGCACCCAGAACCATGAGTACTGAGCACCCAGCACCCTGAGAACTGAGCACTCAGCACCCTGAGTACTGAGCACCGAGCACCCCGAGCACTGAGCACCCAGCACCCTGAGCACTGAGCACCCTGAGGACTGAGTACCCAGCACCCTGAGCACTGAGCACCCAGCACCCTGAGTACTGAGCACCGATCACCCTGAGCACTGAGCACCCAGCACTCAGAGTACTGAGCACCCAGCACCCTGAGCACTGAGCACCCAGGACCCTGACTACTGAGCACCCAGCACCACCCTCAGCACTGAGCACCCAGCACCCCGAGCACTGAGCACCCAGCACCCTGAGCACTGAGCACCCAGCACCCCGAGTACTGAGCACCCAGCACCCCGAGTACTGAGCACCGAGCAACCCGAGCACTGAGCACCCAGCACCCTGAGTACTGAGCACCCAGCACCCCGAGCACTGAGCACCCAGCAACCTGAGTACTGAGAACAGATCACCCTGAGTACTGAGCACCCAGCACCCTGAGTACTGAGCCCCCAGCACCCTGAGTTCTGAGCACCCAGCACCCCGAGCACTGAGCACCCAGCACCCCGAGAATGAGCACCCAGCGCCCTGAGTACTGAGAACCGAGCACCCTGAGTACTGAGCACCCAGCACCCTGAGTACTGAGCCTCCAGCACCCTGAGTACTGAGCACCCAGCACCCCGAGCACTGAGCACCCAGCACCCCGAGAATGAGCACCCAGCACCCTGAGTACTGAGCACCCAGCAACCTGAGTACTGAGCACTAAGCACCCAGAGCACTGAGCACCCAGCACCCCGAGCACGGAGCACCCAGGACCCCGAGCACTGAGTACTGAGCACCCAGCACCCTGAGTACTGAGCACCGAGCTCCCCGAGCACTGAGCACCCTGAGTACTGAGCACCCAGCACCCCGATCACTGAGCACCCAGCACCCTGAGCACTGATCACCCAGCGCCCTGAGCACTGAGCACCCAGCACCCTGAGTACTGAGCACCCAGCACACTGAGTTCTGAGCACCCAGCATCCCGAGCACTGAGCACCCAGCACCCTGTGTACTGAGCACTGAGCACCCTGAGTACTAAGCACCCAGCACCCTGAGTACTGAGCACCCAGGACCCTGAGCACTGAGCACCGAGCACCCCGAGCACTGAGCACCCAGCACCCTGAGCACTCAGCACCCAGCACCCCAAGCACTGAGCACCCAGCACCCTGAGCACTGAGCACCCAGCACCCTGAGCACGGAGCACCCTGAGTACTGAGCACCGATCACCCTGAGCACTTAGCACCCAGCACCCTGAGTACTGAGCACCCTGCACATTGAGCACTGAGCACCAAGCACCCTGAGCACTGAGCACCCAGCACCCTGAGCACTGAGCACCCAGCACCTTGAGTACTGAGCACTGAGCACCCCGAGTACTGAGCACCCAGCACCCCGAGCACTGAGCACTCAGCAACCTGAGTACTGAGAACAGATCACCCTGAGTTCTGAGCACCCAGCACCCTGAGTACTGAGCCCCCAGCACCCTGAGTACTGAGCACCCAGCACCCCGAGCACTGAGCACCCAGCACCCCGAGAATGAGCACCGAGCACCCTGAGTACTGAGAACCGAGCACCCTGAGTACTGAGCACCCAGCACCCTGAGTACTGAGCCTCCAGCACCCTGAGTACTGAGCACCCAGCACCCCGAGCACTGAGCACCCAGCACCCCGAGAATGAGCACCCAGCACCCTGAGTACTGAGCACCCAGCACCCTGAGTACTGAGCACTAAGCACCCAGAGCACTGAGCACCCAGCACCCTGAGCACGGAGTACCCAGGACCCCGAGCACTGAGTACTGAGCACCCAGCACCCTGAGTACTGAGCACCCAGCACCCTGAGTACTGAGCACCCAGCACCCTGAGCACTGAGCACTGAGCACCCAGCACCCTGAGCACTGAGCACCCAGCACCCTGAGTACTGAGCACCCAGCACCCTGAGTACTGAGCACCCAGCACCCTGAGCACTGAGCACCCAGCAACCCGAGCACTGAGCACCCAGCACCCTGAGTACTGAGCACCCAGCACCCCGAGTACTGAGCACCCAGCACCCTGAGAACTGAGCACCCAGCACCCCGAGCACTGAGCACCCAGCACCCTGAGTACTGAGCACCCTGAGTACTGAGCACTGAGCACCGAGCACCCTGAGTACTGAGCACCCTGAGGACTGAGCTCCCAGCACCCTGCGCACTGAGCACCCAGCACCCTGTGTACTGAGCACTGATCACCCTGAGCACTGAGCACCCAGCACCCCGAACACTGAGCACCCAGCAACCTGAGTACTGAGCACCCAGCACATTGAGCACTGAGCACCGAGCACCCTGAGTACTGAACACCCAGCACCCTGAGAAGGGAGCACTGAGCACCCAGCACCCTGAACACTGAGCACTGAGCACCCAGCACCCCGAGCACTGAGCACCCAGCACCCTGAGCACCCAGCACCCTGAGCACTGAGCACCCTGAGCACTGAGCACCCATCACTCTGAGCACTGAGCACCCAGCACGCTGAGTACTTAGCACTGAGCACACAGCACCCCGAGCACTGAGCACTGAGCACACTGAGCACTGAGCACCCAGAACCCCGAGTACTGAGCACTGAGCACCCTGAGTACTGAGCAACCAGCACCCTGAGCACTGAGAACCCTGAGTACTGAGCACCGAGCACCCTGAGTACTGAGCACCCAGCACCCTGAGCACTGAGCACGGAGCACCCCGAGGACTGAGCACCCAGCACCCTGAGCACTGAGCACCCAGCACCCTGAGCACTGAGCACCCAGCACCCCGAGCACTGAGCACCCAGCACCCGGAGCACTGAGCACCCAGCACACTGAGTACTGAGCACCCAACACCCAGAGTACTGAGCAACCAGGACCCTGAGCATTGAGCACCCAGCACCCTGAGTACTGAGCACCCAGCACCCTGAGTACTGAGAACCCAGCACCCTGAGCACTGAGCACTGAGCACCCAACACCCTGAGCACTGAGCACTGAGCACCCAGCACCCTGAGTACTGAGCACCCATCACTCTGAGCACTGAGCACCCAGCACGCTGAGTACTTAGCACTGAGCACACAGCACCCCGAGCACTGAGACCCAGCACCCCGAGCACTGAGCACTGAGCACACTGAGCACTGAGCACCCAGAACCCCGAGTACTGAGCACTGAGCACCCTGAGTACTGAGCACCCAGCACCCTGAGCACTGAGAACCCTGAGTACTGAGCACCGAGCACCCTGAGTACTGAGCACCCAGCACCCTGAGCACTGAGCACGGAGCACCCCGAGGACTGAGCACCCAGCACCCTGAGCACTGAGCACCCAGCACCCTGAGCACTGAGCACCCAGCACCCCGAGCACTGAGCACCCAGCACCCGGAGCACTGAGCACCCAGCACACTGAGTACTGAGCACCCAACACCCAGAGTACTGAGCAACCAGGACCCTGAGCATTGAGCACCCAGCACCCTGAGTACTGAGCACCCAGCACCCTGAGTACTGAGAACCCAGCACCCTGAGCACTGAGCACTGAGCACCCAACACCCTGAGCACTGAGCACTGAGCACCCAGCACCTCGAGCACTGAGCACCCAGCACCCTGAGCACTGAGCACCCAGCACCCTGAGCACTGAGCACCCAGCCCCCTGAGTACTGAGCACCCAGCACCATGAGTACTGAGCACCCAGCACCCTGAGTACTGAGCACCGAGCACCGCGAGCACTGTGCACCCAGCAACCTGAGCACTGAGCACCCTGAGGACTGAGCACCCAGCACCCTGAGCACTGAGCACCCTGCACCCTGAGTACTGAGCACCGATCTCCCTGAGCACTGAGCACCCAGGACCCCGAGCACTGAGCACCCAGCACCCTGAGTACAGAGCACCCTGAGTACTGAGCACCGATCACCCTGAGCACTGAGCACCCAGCACCCTGAGTACTGAGCACCCAGCACCCTGAGCACTGAGCACCCAGCACCCTGAGCACTGAGCTCCCAGCACCCTGCTACTGAGCACCCAGCACCCTGAGTACTGAGTACCCAGCACCCTGAGCACTGAGCACCCAGCACCCTGAGTACTGAGCACCCAGCACCCTGAGTACTGAGCACCCAGCACCACCCTCAGCACTGAGCACCCAGCACCCCGAGCACTGAGCACCCAGCACCCTGAGCACTGAGCACCCAGCACCCCGAGTACTGAGCACCCAGCACCCCGAGTACTGAGCACCGAGCACCCCAAGCACTGAGCACCCAGCACACTGAGTACTGAGCACCCAGCACCCTGAGTACTGAGCACTGAGCACCCCGAGTACTGAGCACCCAGCACCCCGAGCACTGAGCACCCAGCAACCTGAGTACTGAGAACAGATCACCCTGAGTACTGAGCACCCAGCACCCTGAGTACTGAGCACTGAGCACCCCGAGTACTGAGCACCCAGCACCCCGAGCACTGAGCACTCAGCACCCTGAGTACTGAGCACCGAGCACCCTGAGCACTGAGCACCCAGCACCCTGATCACTGAGCACCCTGAGGACTGAGCACCCAGCACCCTGAGCACTGAGCACCCAGCACCCTGAGTACTTAGCACCGATCACCCTGAGCACTGAGCACCCAGCACCCTGAGTACAGAGCACCCAGCACCCCGAGTACTGAGCACCCAGCACCCTGAGCACTGAGCACCCAGCACCCTGAGTACTGAGCACCCTGAGTACTGAGCACCGATCACCCTGAGCACTGAGCACCCAGCACCCTGAGTACTGAGCACCCAGCACCCTGAGCACTGAGCACCCAGCACCCTGAGCACTGAGCACCCAGCACCCTGAGTACTGAGCACCCAGCACCCTGAGTACTGAGTACCCAGCACCCTGAGCACTGAGCACCCAGCACCCTGAGTACTGAGCACCGAGCACCCTGAGTACTGAGCACCCAGCACCCTTAGTACTGAGCACCCAGCACCCTGAGCACTGAGCACCCAGCACCCTGAGTACTGAGCACCCAGCACCCTGAGTACTGAGCCCCTAGCACCCTGAGAATGAGCACCCAGCACCATGAGTACTGAGCACCCAGCACCCTGAGTACTGAGCACTAAGCACCCAGAGCACTGAGCACACAGCACCCCAAGCACGGAGCACCCAGGACCCCGAGCACTGAGAACTGAGCACCCAGCACACTGAGTACTGAGCACCGAGCTCCCCGAGCACTGAGCACCCTGAGTACTGAGCACCCAGCACCCTGAGCACTGAGCACACAGCACCCTGAGTACTGAGCACCCAGCACGCTGAGTACTGAGCACCCAGCACCCCGAGCACTGAGCACCAAGCACCCTGACTACTGACCACTGAGCACCCAGCACCCCGAGCACTGAGCACCCAGCACCCTGTGTACTGAGCACTGAGCACCCTGAGTACTAAGCACCCAGCACCCTGAGTACTGAGCACCCAGGACCCTGAGCACTGAGCACCGAGCACCCCGAGCACTGATCACCCAGCACCCTGAGCACTCAGCACCCAGCACCCTGAGCACTGAGCACCCAGCACCCTGAGCACTGAGCACCCAGCACCCTGAGCACGGAGCACCCCGAGGACTGAGCACCCAGCACCCTGAGCACTGAGCACCCAGCACCTTGAGTACTGAGCACCGAGCACCCCGAGCACTAAGCACCCAGCACCCTGAGTACTGAGCACCCAGCACCCTGAGCACTGAGCACCCAGCACCCTGAGCACTGAGCACCCAGCACCCCGAGCACTGAGCACCCAGCACCCCGAGCACTGAGCACCCAGCACCCTGAGTACTGAGCACCCAGCACCCCGAGTACTGAGCACCCAGCACCCTGAGTACTGAGCACCCAGCACCCCGAGCACTGAGCACCCAGCACCCTGAGTACTGAGCACCCTGAGTACTGAGCACTGAGCACCGAGCACCCTGAGTACTGAGCAACCTGAGGACTGAGCACCCAGCACCCTGAGCACTGAGCACCCAGCACCCTGAGTACTGAGCACAGATCACCCTGAGCACTGAGCACCCAGCACCCCGAGCACTGAGCACTGAGCACCCTGAGTACTGAGCACCCAGCACCCTGAGCACTGAGCACCGAGCACCCTGAGTACTGAACACCCAGCACGCTGAGTACTGAGCACTGAGCACACAGCACCCCGAGCACTGAGCACCCAGCACCCCGAGCACTGAGCACTGAGCACACTGAGCACTGAGCACCCAGAACCCCGAGTACTGAGCACTGAGCACCCTGAGTACTGAGCACCCAGCACCCTGAGCACTGAGAACCCTGAGTACTGAGCACCGAGCACCCTGAGTACTGAGCACCCAGCACCCTGAGCACTGAGCACGGAGCACCCCGAGGACTGAGCACCCAGCACCCTGAGCACTGAGCACCCAGCACCTTGAGTACTGAGCACCGAGCACCCCGAGCACTGAGCACCCAGCACGCTGAATACTGAGCACCCAGCACCCTGAGCACTGAGCACCCAGCACCCCGAGCACTGAGCACCCAGCACCCGGAGCACTGAGCACCCAGCACACTGAGTACTGAGCACCCAACACCCAGAGTACTGAGCACCCAGCACCCTAAGCACTGAGCACCCAGCACCCTGAGTACTGAGCACCCAGCACCCTGAGTACTGAGAACCCAGCACCCTGAGCACTGAGCACTGAGCACCCAACACCCTGAGCACTGAGCACTGAGCACCCAGCACCCCGAGCACTGAGCACCCAGCACCCTGAGCACTGAGCACCCAGCACCCTGAGCACTGAGCACCCAGCACCCTGAGTATTGAGCACCCAGCACCATGAGTACTGAGCACCCAGCACCCTGAGTACTGAGCACCGAGCACCGCGAGCACTGAGCACCCAGCACCCTGAGCACTGAGCACCCTGAGGACTGAGCACCCAGCACCCTGAGCACTGAGCACCCAGCACCCTGAGTACTGAGCACCGATCTCCCTGAGCACTGAGCACCCAGGACCCCGAGCACTGAGCACCCAGCACCCTGAGTACAGAGCACCCTGAGTACTGAGCACCGATCACCCTGAGCACTGAGCACCCAGCACCCTGAGTACTGAGCACCCAGCACCCTGAGCACTGAGCACCCAGCACCCTGAGCACTGAGCACCCAGCACCCTGAGCACTGAGCACCCAGCACCCCGAGCACTGAGCACCCAGCACCCGGAGCACTGAGCACCAAGCACACTGAGTACTGAGCACCCAACACCCAGAGTACTGAGCAACCAGGACCCTGAGCATTGAGCACCCAGCACCCTGAGTACTGAGCACCCAGCACCCTGAGTACTGAGAACCCAGCACCCTGAGCACTGAGCACTGAGCACCCAACACCCTGAGCACTGAGCACTGAGCACCCAGCACCCTGAGTACTGAGCACCCATCACTCTGAGCACTGAGCACCCAGCACGCTGAGTACTTAGCACTGAGCACACAGCACCCCGAGCACTGAGACCCAGCACCCCGAGCACTGAGCACTGAGCACACTGAGCACTGAGCACCCAGAACCCCGAGTACTGAGCACTGAGCACCCTGAGTACTGAGCACCCAGCACCCTGAGCACTGAGAACCCTGAGTACTGAGCACCGAGCACCCTGAGTACTGAGCACCCAGCACCCTGAGCACTGAGCACGGAGCACCCCGAGGACTGAGCACCCAGCACCCTGAGCACTGAGCACCCAGCACCCTGAGCACTGAGCACCCAGCACCCCGAGCACTGAGCACCCAGCACCCGGAGCACTGAGCACCCAGCACACTGAGTACTGAGCACCCAACACCCAGAGTACTGAGCAACCAGGACCCTGAGCATTGAGCACCCAGCACCCTGAGTACTGAGCACCCAGCACCCTGAGTACTGAGAACCCAGCACCCTGAGCACTGAGCACTGAGCACCCAACACCCTGAGCACTGAGCACTGAGCACCCAGCACCTCGAGCACTGAGCACCCAGCACCCTGAGCACTGAGCACCCAGCACCCTGAGCACTGAGCACTCAGCCCCCTGAGTACTGAGCACCCAGCACCATGAGTACTGAGCACCCAGCACCCTGAGTACTGAGCACCGAGCACCGCGAGCACTGTGCACCCAGCACCCTGAGCACTGAGCACCCTGAGGACTGAGCACCCAGCACCCTGAGCACTGAGCACCCTGCACCCTGAGTACTGAGCACCGATCTCCCTGAGCACTGAGCACCCAGGACCCCGAGCACTGAGCACCCAGCACCCTGAGTACAGAGCACCCTGAGTACTGAGCACCGATCACCCTGAGCACTGAGCACCCAGCACCCTGAGTACTGAGCACCCAGCACCCTGAGCACTGAGCACCCAGCACCCTGAGCACTGAGCTACCAGCACCCTGCTACTGAGCACCCAGCACCCTGAGTACTGAGTACCCAGCACCCTGAGCACTGAGCACCCAGCACCCTGAGTACTGAGCACCCAGCACCCCGAGCACTGAGCACCCAGCAACCTGAGTACTGAGAACAGATCACCCTGAGTACTGAGCACCCAGCACCCTGAGTACTGAGCACTGAGCACCCCGAGTACTGAGCACCCAGCACCCCGAGCACTGAGCACCCAGCAACCTGAGTACTGAGAACAGATCACCCTGAGTACTGAGCACCCAGCACCCTGAGTACTGAGCACTGAGCACCCCGAGTACTGAGCACCCAGCACCCTGAGTACTGAGCACCCAGCACCCTGAGTACTGAGCACCCAGCACCACCCTCAGCACTGAGCACCCAGCACCCCGAGCACTGAGCACCCAGCACCCTGAGCACTGAGCACCCAGCACCCCGAGTACTGAGCACCCAGCACCCCGAGTACTGAGCACCGAGCACCCCAAGCACTGAGCACCCAGCACACTGAGTACTGAGCACCCAGCACCCTGAGTACTGAGCACTGAGCACCCCGAGTACTGAGCACCCAGCACCCCGAGCACTGAGCACCCAGCAACCTGAGTACTGAGAACAGATCACCCTGAGTACTGAGCACCCAGCACCCTGAGTACTGAGCACTGAGCACCCCGAGTACTGAGCACCCAGCACCCCGAGCACTGAGCACTCAGCACCCTGAGTACTGAGCACCGAGCACCCTGAGCACTGAGCACCCAGCACCCTGATCACTGAGCACCCTGAGGACTGAGCACCCAGCACCCTGAGCACTGAGCACCCAGCACCCTGAGTACTTAGCAACGATCACCCTGAGCACTGAGCACCCAGCACCCTGAGTACAGAGCACCCAGCACCCCGAGTACTGAGCACCCAGCACCCTGAGCACTGAGCACCCAGCACCCTGAGTACTGAGCACCCTGAGTACTGAGCACCGATCACCCTGAGCACTGAGCACCCAGCACCCTGAGTACTGAGCACCCAGCACCCTGAGCACTGAGCACCCAGCACCCTGAGCACTGAGCACCCAGCACCCTGAGTACTGAGCACCCAGCACCCTGAGTACTGAGTACCCAGCACCCTGAGCACTGAGCACCCAGCACCCTGAGTACTGAGCACCGAGCACCCTGAGTACTGAGCACCCAGCACCCTTAGTACTGAGCACCCAGCACCCTGAGCACTGAGCACCCAGCACCCTGAGTACTGAGCACCCAGCACCCTGAGTACTGAGCCCCTAGCACCCTGAGAATGAGCACCCAGCACCATGAGTACTGAGCACCCAGCACCCTGAGTACTGAGCACTAAGCACCCAGAGCACTGAGCACACAGCACCCCAAGCACGGAGCACCCAGGACCCCGAGCACTGAGAACTGAGCACCCAGCACACTGAGTACTGAGCACCGAGCTCCCCGAGCACTGAGCACCCTGAGTACTGAGCACCCAGCACCCTGAGCACTGAGCACACAGCACCCTGAGTACTGAGCACCCAGCACGCTGAGTACTGAGCACCCAGCACCCCGAGCACTGAGCACCAAGCACCCTGACTACTGACCACTGAGCACCCAGCACCCCGAGCACTGAGCACCCAGCACCCTGTGTACTGAGCACTGAGCACCCTGAGTACTAAGCACCCAGCACCCTGAGTACTGAGCACCCAGGACCCTGAGCACTGAGCACCGAGCACCCCGAGCACTGATCACCCAGCACCCTGAGCACTCAGCACCCAGCACCCCGAGCACTGAGCACCCAGCACCCTGAGCACTGAGCACCCAGCACCCTGAGCACGGAGCACCCCGAGGACTGAGCACCCAGCACCCTGAGCACTGAGCACCCAGCACCTTGAGTACTGAGCACCGAGCACCCCGAGCACTAAGCACCCAGCACCCTGAGTACTGAGCACCCAGCACCCTGAGCACTGAGCACCCAGCACCCTGAGCACTGAGCACCCAGCACCCCGAGCACGGAGCACCCAGCACCCTGAGTACTGAGCACACAACACCCAGAGTACTGAGCACCCAGCACCCTGAGCACTGAGCACCCAGCACCCCGTGGACTGAGCACCCAGCACCCTGAGTACTGAGCAACCAGCACCCTGAGCACTGAGCACCCGGAGGACTGAGCATCCAGCACCCTGAGCACTGAGCACCGATCACCCTGAGCACTGAGCACCCAGCACCCCGAGCACTGAGCACCCAGCACCCTGAGTACTGAGCACCCAGCACCCCGAGTACTGAGCACCCAGCACCCTGAGTACTGAGCACCCAGCACCCCGAGCACTGAGCACCCAGCACCCTGAGTACTGAGCACCCTGAGTACTGAGCACTGAGCACCGAGCACCCTGAGTACTGAGCACCCTGAGGACTGAGCACCCAGCACCCTGAGCACTGAGCACCCAGCACCCTGAGTACTGAGCACAGATCACCCTGAGCACTGAGCACCCAGCACCCCGAGCACTGAGCACTGAGCACCCTGAGTACTGAGCACCCAGCACCCTGAGCACTGAGCACCGAGCACCCTGAGTACTGAACACCCAGCACGCTGAGTACTGAGCACTGAGCACACAGCACCCCGAGCACTGAGCACCCAGCACCCCGAGCACTGAGCACTGAGCACACTGAGCACTGAGCACCCAGAACCCCGAGTACTGAGCACTGAGCACCCTGAGTACTGAGCACCCAGCACCCTGAGCACTGAGAACCCTGAGTACTGAGCACCGAGCACCCTGAGTACTGAGCACCCAGCACCCTGAGCACTGAGCACGGAGCACCCCGAGGACTGAGCACCCAGCACCCTGAGCACTGAGCACCCAGCACCTTGAGTACTGAGCACCGAGCACCCCGAGCACTGAGCACCCAGCACGCTGAATACTGAGCACCCAGCACCCTGAGCACTGAGCACCCAGCACCCCGAGCACTGAGCACCCAGCACCCGGAGCACTGAGCACCCAGCACACTGAGTACTGAGCACCCAACACCCAGAGTACTGAGCACACAGCACCCTAAGCACTGAGCACCCAGCACCCTGAGTACTGAGCACCCAGCACCCTGAGTACTGAGAACCCAGCACCCTGAGCACTGAGCACTGAGCACCCAACACCCTGAGCACTGAGCACTGAGCACCCAGCACCCCGAGCACTGAGCACCCAGCACCCTGAGCACTGAGCACCCAGCACCCTGAGCACTGAGCACCCAGCCCCCTGAGTATTGAGCACCCAGCACCATGAGTACTGAGCACCCAGCACCCTGAGTACTGAGCACCGAGCACCGCGAGCACTGAGCACCCAGCACCCTGAGCACTGAGCACCCTGAGGACTGAGCACCCAGCACCCTGAGCACTGAGCACCCAGCACCCTGAGTACTGAGCACCGATCTCCCTGAGCACTGAGCACCCAGGACCCCGAGCACTGAGCACCCAGCACCCTGAGTACAGAGCACCCTGAGTACTGAGCACCGATCACCCTGAGCACTGAGCACCCAGCACCCTGAGTACTGAGCACCCAGCACCCTGAGCACTGAGCACCCAGCACCCTGAGCACTGAGCTCCCAGCACCCTGAGTACCGAGCACCCAGCACCCTGAGTACTGAGTACCCAGCACCCTGAGCACTGAGCACCCAGCACCCTGAGTACTGAGCACCCAGCACCCTGAGTACTGAGCACCCAGCACCACACTCAGCACTGAGCACCCAGCACCCCGAGCACTGAGCACCCAGCACCCTGAGCACTGAGCACCCAGCACCCCGAGTACTGAGCACCCAGCACCCCGAGTACTGAGCACCGAGCACCCCGAGCACTGAGCACCCAGCACACTGAGTACTGAGCACCCAGCACCCTGAGTACTGAGCACTGAGCACCCCGAGTACTGAGCACCCAGCACCCCGAGCACTGAGCACCCAGCAACCTGAGTACTGAGAACATATCACCCTGAGTACTGAGCACCCAGCACCCTAAGTACTGAGCACTTAGCACCCCGAGTACTGAGCACCCAGCACCCCGAGCACTGAGCACCGAGCACCCTGAGCACTGAGCACCCAGCACCCTGATCACTGAGCACCCTGAGGACTGAGCACCCAGCACCCTGAGCACAGAGCACCCTGAGTACTGAGCACCGATCACCCTGAGCACTGAGCACCCAGCACCCTGAGTACAGAGCACCCAGCACCCCGAGTACTGAGCACCCAGCACCCTGAGCACTGAGCACCCAGCACCCTGAGTACTGAGCAGCCTGAGTACTGAGCACCGATCACCCTGAGCACTGAGCACCCAGCACCCTGAGTACTGAGCACCCAGCACCCTGAGCACTGAGCACCCAGCACCCTGAGTACTGAGCACCCAGCACCCTGAGTACTGAGAACCCAGCACCCTGAGCACTGAGCACTGAGCACCCAACACCCTGAGCACTGAGCACCCAGCACCCCGAGCACTGAGCACCCAGCACCCTGAGCACTGAGCACCCAGCACCCTGAGCACTGAGCACCCAGCCCCCTTAGTACTGAGCACCTAGCACCATGAATACTGAGCACCCAGCACCCTGAGTACTGAGCACCGAGCACCGCGAGCACTGAGCACCCAGCACCCTGAGCACTGAGCACCCTGAGGACTGAGCACCCAGCACCCTGAGCACTGAGCACCCAGCACCCTGAGTACTGAGCACCGATCTCCCTGAGCACTGAGCACCCAGGACCCCGAGCACTGAGCACCCAGCACCCTGAGTACAGAGCACCCTGAGTACTGAGCACCGATCACCCTGAGCACTGAGCACCCAGCACCCTGAGTACTGAGCACCCAGCACCCTGAGCACTGAGCACCCAGCACCCTGAGCACTGAGCTCCCAGCACCCTGAGTACCGAGCACCCAGCACCCTGAGTACTGAGTACCCAGCACCCTGAGCACTGAGCACCCAGCACCCTGAGTACTGAGCACCCAGCACCCTGAGTACTGAGCACCCAGCACCACACTCAGCACTGAGCACCCAGCACCCCGAGCACTGAGCACCCAGCACCCTGAGCACTGAGCACCCAGCACCCCGAGTACTGAGCACCCAGCACCCCGAGTACTGAGCACCGAGCACCCCGAGCACTGAGCACCCAGCACACTGAGTACTGAGCACCCAGCACCCTGAGTACTGAGCACTGAGCACCCCGAGTACTGAGCACCCAGCACCCCGAGCACTGAGCACCCAGCAACCTGAGTACTGAGAACAGATCACCCTGAGTACTGAGCACCCAGCACCCTAAGTACTGAGCACTTAGCACCCCGAGTACTGAGCACCCAGCACCCCGAGCACTGAGCACCGAGCACCCCGAGCACTGAGCACCCAGCACACTGATCACTGAGCACCCTGAGGACTGAGCACCCAGCACCCTGAGCACTGAGCACAGAGCACCCTGAGTACTGAGCACCGATCACCCTGAGCACTGAGCACCCAGCACCCTGAGTACAGAGCACCCAGCACCCCGAGTACTGAGCACCCAGCACCCTGAGCACTGAGCACCCAGCACCCTGAGTACTGAGCAGCCTGAGTACTGAGCACCGATCACCCTGAGCACTGAGCACCCAGCACCCTGAGTACTGAGCACCCAGCACCCTGAGCACTGAGCACCCAGCACCCTGAGTACTGAGCACCCAGCACCCTGAGTACTGAGAACCCAGCACCCTGAGCACTGAGCACTGAGCACCCAACACCCTGAGCACTGAGCACTGAGCACCCAGCACCCCGAGCACTGAGCACCCAGCACCCTGAGCACTGAGCACCCAGCACCCTGAGCACTGAGCACCCAGCCCCCTTAGTACTGAGCACCTAGCACCATGAGTACTGAGCACCCAGCACCCTGAGTACTGAGCACCGAGCACCGCGAGCACTGAGCACCCAGCACCCTGAGCACTGAGCACCCTGAGGACTGAGCACCCAGCACCCTGAGCACTGAGCACCCTGCACCCTGAGTACTGAGCACCGATCTCCCTGAGCACTGAGCACCCAGGACCCCGAGCACTGAGCACCCAGCACCCTGAGTACAGAGCACCCTGAGTACTGAGCACCGATCACCCTGAGCACTGAGCACCCAGCACCCTGAGTACTGAGAACCCAGCACCCTGAGCACTGAGCACCCAGCACCCTGAGCACTGAGCTCCCAGCACCCTGAGTACCGAGCACCCAGCACCCTGAGTAATGAGTACCCAGCACCCTGAGCACTGAGCACCCAGCACCCTGAGTACTGAGCACCCAGCACCCTGAGTCCTGAGCACCCAGCACCACCCTCAGCACTGAGCACCCAGCACCCCGAGCACTGAGCACCCAGCACCCTGAGCACTGAGCACCCAGCACCCCGAGTACTGAGCACCCAGCACCCCGAGTACTGAGCACCGAGCACCCCGAGCACTGAGCACCCAGCACACTGAGTACTGAGCACCCAGCACCCTGAGTACTGAGCACCCAGCACCCCGAGCACGGAGCACCCAGCACACTGAGTACTGAGCACCCAGCACCCTGAGTACTGAGCACTGAGCACCCCGAGTACTGAGCACCCAGCACCCCGTGTACTGAGCACCCAGCACCCTGAGTACTGAGCAACCAGCACCCTGAGCACTGAGCACCCGGAGGACTGAGCATCCAGCACACTGAGCACTGAGCACCGATCACCCTGAGCACTGAGCAACCAGCACCCCGAGCACTGAGCACCCAGCACCCTGAGTACTGAGCACCCAGCACCCCGAGTACTGAGCACCCAGCACCCTGAGTTCTGAGCACCCAGCACCCCGAGCACTGAGCACCCAGCACCCTGAGTACTGAGCACCCTGAGTACTGAGCACTGAGCACCGAGCACCCTGAGTACTGAGCACCCTGAGGACTGAGCACCCAGCACCCTGAGCACTGAGCACCCAGCACCCTGAGTACTGAGCACAGATCACCCTGAGCACTGAGCACCCAGCACCCCGAGCACTGAGCACTGAGCACCCTGAGTACTGAGCACCCAGCACCCTGAGCACTGAGCACCGAGCACCCTGAGTACTGAACACCCAGCACCCAGAGCACTGAGCACAGAGCACCCAGCACCCTGAGCACTGAGCACCCAGCACCCCGAGCACTGAGCACCCAGCACCCCGAGAATGAGCACCCAGCACCCTGAGTCCTGAGAACCGAGCACCCTGAGTACTGAGCACCCAGCACCCTGAGTACTGAGCCCCTAGCACCCTGAGAATGAGCCCCCAGCACCATGAGTACTGAGCACCCAGCACCCTGAGTACTGAGCACTAAGCACCCTGAGCACTGAGCACCAGAGCACCCTGAGTACTGAGCACCCAGCACCCCGAGCAATGAGCACCCAGCACCCTGAGCACTGAGCACCCAGCACCCTGAGCACTGAGCACCCAGCACACTGAGTACTGAGCACCCAGCACCCCGAGCAATGAGCACCCAGCACCCTGAGTACTGAGCACTGAGCACCCAGCACCCCGTGCACTGAGCACCCAGCACCCTGAGTACTGAGCACCCAGGACCCTGAGCACTGAGTACCGAGCACCCCGAGCACTGAACACCCAGCACCCTGAGCACTCACCAACCAGCACCCCGAGCACTGAGCACCCAGCACCCTGAGCACTGAGAACCAAGCACCCTGAGCACGGAGCACCCCGAGAACTGAGCACCCAGCACCCTGAGCACTGAGCACCCAGCACCTTGGGTACAGAGCACCGAGCACCCCGAGCACTGAGCACCCAGCACCCTGAGCACTGAGCACCCTGAGGACTGAGTACCCAGCGCCCTGAGCACTGAGCACCCAGCACCCTGAGTACTGAGCACCGATCACCCTGAGCACTGAGCACCCAGGACCCCGAGCACTGAGCACCCAGCACCCTGAGTACAGAGCACCAAGCACCCCGAGTACTGAGCACCCAGCACCCCGAGCACTGAGCACGCAGCACCCTGAGTACTGAGCACCCTGAGTACTAAGCACCGTTCACCCTGAGCACTGAGCACCCAGCACCCTGAGCACTGAGCACCCAGCACATTGAGCACTGAGCACCAAGCACCCTGAGCACTGAGCACCCAGCACCCTGAGTACTGAGCACCCAGCACCCTGAGTACTGAGTACCCAGCACCCTGAGCACTGAGCACCCAGCACCCTGAGTACTGAGCACCGAGCACCCTGAGTACTGAGCACCCAGCACCATTAGTACTGAGCACCCAGCACCCTGAGCACTGAGCACCCAGCACCCTGAGTACTGAGCACCCAGCACCACCCTCAGCACTGAGCACCCAGCACCCCGAGCACTGAGCACCCAGCACCCCGAGCACTGAGCACCCAGCACCCTGAGAACTGAGCACCCAGCTCTCCGAGTACTGAGCACCCAGCACCCTGAGTACTGAGCACCCAGCACCCTGAGTACTGAGCACTGAGCACCCCGAGTACTGAGCACCCAGCACCCCGAGCACTGAGTACCCTGCACCCTGAGTACTGAGAACCGAGCACCCTGAGTACTGAGCACCCAGCACCCTGAGTACTGAGCCCCTAGCACCCTGAGAATGAGCACCCAGCAAGATGAGTACTGAGCACCCAGCACCCTGAGTACTGAGCACTAAGCACCCAGAGCACTGAGCACCCAGCACCCCGAGCACGGAGCACCCAGGACCCCGAGCACTGAGCACCCAGCCCCCTGAGTACTGAGCACCCAGCACCCTGAGTACTGAGCCCCTAGCACCCTGAGAATGAGCACCCAGCACCATGAGTACTGAGCACCCAGCACCCTGAGTACTGAGCACCGAGCTCCCCGAGCACTGAGCACCCTGAGTACTGAGCACCCAGCACCCCGATCACTGAGCACCCAGCACCTTGAGCACTGAGCACCCAGCACCCTGAGCACTGAGCACCTAGCACCCTGAGTACTGAGCACCCAGCACGCTGAGTACTGAGCACCCAGCACCCCGAGCACTGAGCACCCAGCACCCTGAGTACTGAGCACTGAGCACCCAGCACCCCGAGCACTGAGCACCCAGCACCCTGTGTACTGAGCACTGAGAACCCTGAGTACTAAGCACCAAGCACCCTGAGTACTGAGCACCCAGGACCCTGAGCACTGAGCACCGAGCACCCCGAGCACTGAGCACCCAGCACCCTGAGCACTCAGCACCCAGCACCCCGAGCACTGAGTACCCAGCACCCTGAGCACTGAGCACCCAGCACCCTGAGCACGGAGCACCCCGAGGACTGAGCACCCAGCACCCTGAGCACTGAGCACCCAGCACCTTGAGTACTGAGCACCGAGCACCCCGAGCACTAAGCACCCAGCACCCTGAGTACTGAGCACCCAGCACCCTGAGCACTGAGCACCCAGCACCCTGAGCACTGAGCACCCAGCACCTCGAGCACGGAGCACCCAGCACCCTGAGTACTGAGCACCCAGCACCCTGAGTACTGAGCACTCAGCACCCTGAGTACTGAGCACCGAGCACCCTGAGTACTGAGCACCCAGCACAATGAGCACTGAGCACCCGGTGGACTGAGCACCCAGCACCCTGAGCACTGAGCACCCAGCACCCTGAGTACTGAGCACCCAGCACCCTGAGTACTGAGCACCCAGCACCCTGAGCACTGAGCACCCGGAGGACTGAGCACCCAGCACCCTGAGCACTGAGCACCGATCACCCTGAGCACTGAGCACCCAGCACCCATAGCACTGAGCACCCAGCCCCCTGAGTACTGAGCACCCAGCACCCCGAGTACTGAGCACCCAGCACCCTGAGTACTGAGCACCCAGCACCCCGAGCACTGAGCACCCAGCACCCTGAGTACTGAGCACCCTGAGTACTGAGCACTGAGCACCGAGCACCCTGAGTACTGAGCACCCTGAGGACTGAGCACCCAGCACCCTGAGCACTGAGCACCCAGCATCCTGAGTACTGAGCACTGATCACCCTGAGCACTGAGCACCCAGCACCCCGAGCACTGAGCACCCAGCACCCTGAGTACTGAGCTCCCAGCACCCTGAGCACTGAGCACCGAGCACCCTGAGTACTGAACACCCAGCACCCTGAGCACTGAGCACTGAGCACCCAGCACCCTGAGCACTGAGCACTGAGCACCCAGCACCCCGAGCACTGAGCACCCAGCACCCTGAGCACCCAGCACCCTGAGCACTGAGCACCCTGAGCACTGAGCACCCTGAGCACTGAGCACTGAGCACCCAGCACCCTGAGTCCTGAGCACCCAACACTCTGAGCACTGAGCACCCAGCACACTGAGTACTGAGCACTGAGCACACAGCACCCTGAGTACTGAGCACCCAGCACCCCGAGCACTGAGCACCCAGCACCCCGAGCACTGACCCCTGAGCACACTGAGCACTGAGCACATAGCACCCCGAGTACTGAGCACTGAGCACCCTGAGTACTGAGCACCCAGCACCCCGAGTACTGAGCACTGAGCACCCTGAGTACTGAGCACCCAGCACCCTGAGCACTGAGAACACTGAGTACTGAGCACCGAGCACCCTGAGTACTGAGCACCCAGCACCCTGAGTACTGAGCACCGATCACCCTGAGCACTGAGCACCCAGGACCCCGAGCACTGAGCACCCAGCACCCTGAGCACTGAGCACCCAGCACCCTGAGTACTGAGCACCCAGCACCACCCTCAGCACTGAGCACCCAGCACCCCGAGCACTGAGCACCCAGCACCCTGAGCACTGAGCACCCAGCACCCCGAGTACTGAGCACCCAGCACCCCGAGTACTGTGCACCGAGCACCCCGAGCACTGAGCACCCAGCACCCTGAGTACTGAGCACCCAGCAACCTGAGTACTGAGCACTGAGCACCCCGAGTACTGAGCACCCAGCACCCTGAGCAGTGAGCACCCAGCACGCTGAGTACTGAGCACCGATCACCCTGAACACTGAGCACCCAGGACCCCGAGCACTGAGCACCCAGCACCCTGAGTACAGAGCACCCAGCACCCCGAGTACTGAGCACCCAGCACCCCGAGCACTGAGCACCCAGCACCCTGAGTACTGAGCACCCTGAGTACTGAGCACCGATCACCCTGAGCACTGAGCACCCAGCACCCTGAGTACTGAGCACCCAGCACCCTGAGCACTGAGCACCCAGCACCCTGAGCACTGAGCACCCAGCACCCTGAGAACTGAGTACCCAGCACCCTGAGCTCTGAGCACCCTGCACCCTGAGTACTGAGCACCGAGCACCCTGAGTACTGAGCACCCAGCACCCTTAGTACTGAGCACCCAGCACCCTGAGCACTGAGCACCCAGCACCCCGAGTACTGAGCACCCAGCACCCCGAGTACTGAGCACCGAGCACCCCGAGCACTGAGCACCCAGCAACCTGAGTACTGAGCACCCAGCACCCTGAGTACTGAGCACTGAGCACCCCGAGTACTGAGCACCCAGCACCCGAGCACTGAGCACCCAGCAACCTGAGTACTGAGAACAGATCACCCTGAGTACTGAGCACCCAGAACCCTGAGTACTGAGCCCCCAGCACCCTGAGTACTGAGCACCCAGCACCCCGATCACTGAGCACCCAGCACCCCGAGAATGAGCACCCAGCACCCTGAGTACTGAGAACCGAGCACCCTGAGTACTGAGCACCCAGCACCCTGAGTACTGAGCCCCCAGCACCCTGAGTACTGAGCACCCAGCAACCCGAGCACTGAGCACCCAGCACCCTGAGAATGAGCACCCAGCACCATGAGTACTGAGCACCCAGCACCCTGAGTACTGAGCACTAAGCACCCAGAGCACTGAGCACCCAGCACCCCGAGCACTGAGCACCCAGCGCCCCGAGCACTGAGCACCCAGCACCCCGAGCCCTGAGAACTGAGCACCCTGAGCACTGAGCACCCAGCACCTTGAGTACTGAGCACGGAGCACCCCGAGCACTGAGCACCCAGCACCCTGAATACTGAGCACCCAGCACCCTGAGCACTGAGCACCCAACAACCCGAGCACAGAGCACCCAGCACCCCGAGCACTGAGCACCCAGCACCCTGAGTACTGAGCACCCAACACCCAGAGTACTGAGCACCCAGCACCCTGAGCACTGAGCACCCAGCACCCTGAGTACTGACCACCCAGCACCCTGAACACTGAGCACTGAGCACGCAACACCCTGAGCACTGAGCACTGAGCACCCAGCACCCCGAGCACTGAGCACCCAGCACCCCGAGCACTGAGCACCCAGCACCCTGAGCACTGAGCACCCAGCACCCTGAGCACTGAGCACCCAGCCCCCTGAGTAATGAGCACCCAGCACCATGAGTACTGAGCACCCAGCTCCCTGAGTACTGAGCACCGAGCACCCCGAGCACTGAGCACCCAGCACCCTGAGCACTGAGCACCCAGAGGACTGAGCACCCAGCACCCTGAGCAGTGAGCACCCAGCACCCTGAGTACTGAGCACCGAGCACCCCGAGCACTGAGCACCCAGCACCCTGAGCACTGAGCACCCAGAGGACTGAGCACCCAGGTCCCCGAGCACTGAGCACCCAGCACCCTGAGTACAGAGCACCCAGCACCCCGAGTACTGAGCACCCAGCACCCCGAGCACTGAGAACCCAGCACCCTGAGTACTGAGCACCCTGAGAAGTGAGCACCGATCACCCTGAGCACTGAGCACCCAGCACCCTGAGTAATGAGCACCCAGAACCCTGAGCACTCAGCACCCAGCACCCTGAGCACTGAGCACCCAGCACCCTTAGTACTGAGCACCCAGCACCCTGAGCACTGAGCACCCAGCACCCTGAGTACTGAGCACCCAGCACCACCCTCAGCACTGAGCACCCAGCACCCCGAGCACTGAGCACCCAGCACCCTGAGCACTGAGCACCCAGCACCCCGAGTAGTGAGCACCCAGCACCCCGAGTACTGAGCACCGAGCACCCCGAGCACTGAGCACCCAGCAACCTGAGTACTGAGCACCCAGCACCCTGAGTACTGAGCACTGAGCAAACCGAGTACTGAGCACCCAGCACCCCGAGCACTGAGCACCCAGCAACCTGAGTACTGAGAACAGATCACCCTGAGTACTGAGCACCCAGAACCCTGAGTACTGAGCCCCCAGCACCCTGAGTACTGAGCACCCAGCACCCCGATCACTGAACACCCAGCACCCCGAGAATGAGCACCCAGCACCCTGAGTACTGAGAACCGAGCACCCTGAGTACTGAGCACCCAGCACCCTGAGTACTGAGCACCCAGCAACCCGAGCACTGAGCACCCAGCACCCTGAGAATGAGCACCCAGCACCATGAGTACTGAGCACCCAGCACCCTGAATACTGAGCACTAAGCACCCAGAGCACTGAGCACCCAGCACCCCGAGCACTGAGCACCCAGCGCCCCGAGCACTGAGCACCCAGCACCCCGAGCACTGAGAACTGAGCACCCTGAGCACTGAGCACCCAGCACCCCGAGTACTGAGCACTGAGCACCCTGAGTACTGAGCAACAAGCACCCCGAGTACTGAGCACTGAGCACCCTGAGTACTGAGCACCCAGCACCCTGAGAACTGAGCACCCAGCACCCTGAGTACTGAGCACTGAGAACCCTGAGTACTGAGCACCGAGCACCCTGAGTACTGAGCACCCAGCACCCTGATCACTGAGCACGGAGCACCCCGAGGACTGAGCACCCAGCACCCTGAGCACTGAGCACCCAGCACCTTGAGTACTGAGCACCGAGCACCCCGAGCACTGAGCACCCAGCACCCTGAGTACTGAGCACCTAGCACCCTGAGCACTGAGCACCCAGCACCCTGAGCACTGAGCACGCAGCACCCCGAGCACTGAGCACCCAGCACCCTGAGTACTGAGCACAGAGCACCCTGAGCACTGAGCACCCAGCACACTGAGTACTGAGCACCCAGCACCCTGAGTACTGAGCAACCAGCACCCTGAGCACTGAGCACTGAGCACCCAGCACCCTGAGCACTGAGCACTGAGCACCCAGCACCACAGCCCTGAGCACCCAGCACCCTGAGCACTGAGCACCCAGCACCCTGAGCACTGAGCAACCAGCACCCTGAGCACCCAGCACCCTGAGTACTGAGCACCCAGCACCCTGAGTACTGAGCACCTAGCACCCTGAGTACTGAGCACTCAGCACCCTGAGTACTGAGCACCGAGCACCCCGAGCACTGAGCACCCAGCACCCTGAGGACTGTGCACCCAGCACCCTTAGTACTGAGCACCCAGCACCCTGAGCACTGAGCACCCAGCACCCTGAGCACTGAGCACCCAGCACCCTTAGTACTGAGCACCCAGCACCCTGAGCACTGAGCACCCAGCACACCGAGTACTGAGCACTGACCACCCTGAGGACTGAGCACCCAGCACCCTGAGCACTGAGCACCCAGCACCCTGAGTACTGAGCACTGATCACCCTGAGCACTGAGCACCCAGCACCCCGAGCACTGAGCACCCAGCACCCTGAGTACTGAGAACCTAGCACCCTGAGCACTGAGCACCGAGCACCCTGAGTACTGAACACCCAGCACCCTGAGCACTGAGCACTGAGCACCCAGCACCCTGAGCACTGAGCACTGAGCACCCAGCACCCCGAGCGCTGAGCACCCAGCACCCTGAGCACCCAGCACCCTGAGCACTGAGCACCCTGAGCACTGAGCACTGAGCACCCAGCACCCTGAGTACTGAGCACCCAACACTCTGAGCACTGAGCACTCAGCACGCTGAGTACTGAGCACTGAGCACACAGCACCCTGAGTACTGAGCACCCAGCACCCTGAGCACTGAGCACCCAGTGCCCCGAGCACTGAGCACCCAGCACCCTGAGCACTGAGCACTGAGCACACTGAGCACTGAGCACCCAGCACCCCGAGTACTGAGCACTGAGCACCCTGAGTACTGAGCACGCAACACCCAGAGTATTGAGCACCCAGCACCCTGAGATCTGAGCACCCAGCACCCTGAGTAATGAGCACCCAGCACCCTGAGTACTGAGCACTGAGCACCCCAGTACTGAGCACCCAGCACCCCGAGCACTGAGCACCAAGAAACCTGAGTACTGAGAACAGATCACCCTGAGTACTGAGCACCCAGAACCCTGAGTACTGAGCCCCCAGCACCCTGAGTACTGAGCACCCAGCACCCCGAGCACTGAGCACCCAGCACCCCGAGAATGAGCACCCAGCACCCTGAGTACTGAGAACCGAGCACCCTGAGTACTGAGCACCCAGCACCCTGAGTACTGAGCCCCCAGCACCCTGAGTACTGAGCACCCAGCAACCCGAGCACTGAGCACCCAGCACCCAGAGCACTGAGCACCCAGCACCCCGAGCACTGAGCACCCAGCGCCCCGAGCACTGAGCACCCAGAACCCCGAGCACTGAGAACTGAGCACCCTGAGCACTGAGCACCCAGCACCCCTAGTACTGAGCACTGAGCACCCTGAGTACTGAGCAACAAGCACCCCGAGTACTGAGCACTGAGCACCCTGAGTACTGAGCACCCAGCACCCTGAGTACTGAGCACTGAGAACCCTGAGTACTGAGCACCGAGCACCCTGAGTACTGAGCACCCAGCACCCTGATCACTGAGCACGGAGCACCCCGAGGACTGAGCACCCAGCACCCTGAGCACTGAGCACCCAGCACCTTGAGTACTGAGCACCGAGCACCCCGAGCACTGAGCACCCAGCACCCTGAGTACTGAGCACTCAGCACCCTGAGTACTGAGCACCGAGCACACCGAGCACTGAGCACCCAGCACCCTGAGCACTGAGCACCCAGCACCCCGAGAATGAGCACCCAGCACCCTGAGTACTGAGAACCGAGCACCCTGAGTACTGAGCACCCAGCACCCTGAGTACTGAGCCCCCAGCACCCTGAGTACTGAGCACCCAGCAACCCGAGCACTGAGCACCCAGCACCCTGAGAATGAGCACCCAGCACCATGAGTACTGAGCACCCAGCACCCTGAGTACTGAGCACTAAGCACCCAGAGCACTGAGCACCCAGCACCCCGAGCACTGAGCACCCAGCGCCCCGAGCACTGAGCACCCAGCACCCCGAGCACTGAGAACTGAGCACCCTGAGCACTGAGCACCCAGCACCCCGAGTACTGAGCACTGAGCACCCTGAGTATTGAGCAACAAGCACCCCGAGTACTGAGCACTGAGCACCCTGAGTACTGAGCACCCAGCACCCTGAGAACTGAGCACCCAGCACCCTGAGTACTGAGCACTGAGAACCCTGAGTACTGAGCACCGAGCACCCTGAGTACTGAGCACCCAGCACCCTGATCACTGAGCACGGAGCACCCAGAGGACTGAGCACCCAGCACCCTGAGCACTGAGCACCCAGCACCTTGAGTACTGAGCACCGAGCACCCCGAGCACTGAGCACCCAGCACCCTGAGTACTGAGCACTCAGCACCCTGAGTACTGAGCACCGAGCACACCGAGCACTGAGCACCCAGCACCCTGAGCACTGAGCACCCGGGGGACTGAGCACCCAGCACCCTGAGCACTGAGCACCGATCACCCTGAGCACTGAGCACCCAGCACACCGAGCACTGAGCACCCAGCACCCTGAGTACTGAGCACCCAGCAACCCGAGTACTGAGCACCCAGCACCCTGAGTACTGAGCACCCAGCACCCCGAGCACTGAGCAACCAGCACCCTGAGTACTGAGCACCCTGAGTACTGAGCACTGAGCACCGAGCACCCTGAGTACTGAGCACCCTGAGGACTGAGCACCCAGCACCCTGAGCACTGAGCACCCAGCACCCTGAGTACTGAGCACTGATCACCCTGAGCACTGAGCACCCAGCACCCCGAGCACTGAGCACCCAGCACCCTGAGTACTGAGCACCTAGCACCCTGAGCACTGAGCACCGAGCACCCTGAGTACTGAACACCCAGCACCCTGAGCACTGAGCACTGAGCACCCAGCACCCTGAGCACTGAGCACTGAGCACCCAGCACCCCGAGGACTGAGCACCCAGCACCCTGAGCACCCAGCACCCTGAGCACTGAGCACCCTGAGCACTGAGCACCCTGAGCACTGAACACTGAGCACCCAGCACCCTGAGTACTGAGCACCCAACACTCTGAGCACTGAGCACCCAGCACGCTGAGTACTGAGCACTGAGCACACAGCACCCTGATTACTGAGCACACAGCACCCCGAGGACTGAGCACCCAGCGCCCCGAGCACTGAGCACCCAGCACCCTGAGCATTGAGCACGGAGCACACTGAGCACTGAGCACCCAGCACCCCGAGTACTGAGCACTGAGCACCCTGAGTACTGAGCACCCAGCACCCAGAGTACTGAGCACCCAGCACCCTGAGAACTGAGCACCCAGCACCCTGAGTACTGAGCACCCAGCACCTTGAGTACTGAGCACCCAGCACCCTGAGCACTGAGCACTGAGCACCCAGCACCTTGAGCACTGAGCACTGACCACCCAGCACCCCGAGCACTGAGCACCCAGCACCCCGAGCACTGAGCACCCAGCGCCCTGAGCACTGAGCACCCAGCACACTGAGCACTGAGCACCCAGCCCCCTGAGTACTGAGCACCCAGCACCATGAGTACTGAGCACCCAACACCCTGAGTACTGAGCACTCAGCACCCTGAGTACAGAGCACCGCGCACACCGAGCACAGAGCACCCAGCACTCTGAGCACTGAGCACCCTGAGGACTGAGCACCCAGCACTCTGAGCACTGAGCACCCAGCACCCTGAGTACTGAGCACCGATCACCCTGAGCTCTGAGCACCCAGCACCCCGAGCACTGAGCACCCAGCACCCTGAGTACTGAGCACCCAGCACCCTGAGCACTGAGCACCCAGCACCCTGAGTACTGAGCACCCAGCACCCTGAGCACTGAGCACCCAGCACCCTGAGTACTGAGCACCCAGCACCCCGAGCACTGAGCACCCAGCACCCTGAGTACTGAGCACCCAGCACCCTGAGCACTGAGCACCCAGCACCCTGAGTACTGAGCACCCAGCACCTTGAGCACTAAGCACCCAGCACCCTGAGCACTGAGCACCCAGCACCCTGAGTACTGAGCACCCAGCACCCTGAGTACTGAGCACCCAGCACCCTGAGCACTGAGCACCCAGCACCCCGAGCACTGAGCACCCAGCACCCTGAGTACTGAGAACCGAGCACCCTGAGTACTGAGCACCAAGCACCCTGAGTACTGAGCCCCTAGCACCCTGAGAATGAGCACCCAGCACCCTGAGTACTGAGCACCCAGCACCCCGAGTACTGAGCACCCAGCACCCTGAGTACTGAGCACCCAGCACCCCGAGCACTGAGCAACCAGCACCCTGAGTACTGAGCACCCTGAGTACTGAGCACTGAGCACCGAGCACCCTGAGTACTGAGCACCCTGAGGACTGAGCACCCAGCACCCCGAGTACTGAGCACCCAGCACCCTGAGTACTGAGCACCCAGCACCCTGAGCACTGAGCACCCAGCACCCCGAGCACTGAGCACCTAGCACCCTGAGCACTGAGCACCGAGCACCCTGAGTACTGAACACCCAGCACCCTGAGCACTGAGCACTGAGCACCCAGCACCCTGAGCACTGAGCACTGAGCACCCAGCACCCCGAGGACTGAGCACCCAGCACCCTGAGCACCCAGCACCCTGAGCACTGAGCACCCTGAGCACTGAGCACCCTGAGCACTGAACACTGAGCACCCAGCACCCTGAGTACTGAGAACCCAACACTCTGAGCACTGAGCACCCAGCACGCTGAGTACTGAGCACTGAGCACACAGCACCCTGATTACTGAGCACACAGCACCCCGAGGACTGAGCACCCAGCGCCCCGAGCACTGAGCACCCAGCACCCTGAGCACTGAGCACGGAGCACACTGAGCACTGAGCACCCAGCACCCCGAGTACTGAGCACTGAGCACCCTGAGTACTGAGCACCCAGCACCCAGAGTACTGAGCACCCAGCACCCTGAGAACTGAGCACCCAGCACCCTGAGTACTGAGCACCCAGCACCTTGAGTACTGAGCACCCAGCACCCTGAGCACTGAACACTGAGCACCCAGCACCTTGAGCACTGAGCACTGACCACCCAGCACCCCGAGCACTGAGCACCCAGCACCCCGAGCACTGAGCACCCAGCGCCCTGAGCACTGAGCACCCAGCACACTGAGCACTGAGCACCCAGCCCCCTGAGTACTGAGCACTAAGCACCCAGAGCACTGAGCACCCAGCACCCCGAGCACTGAGCACCCAGCGCCCCGAGCACTGAGCACCCAGCACCCCGAGCACTGAGAACTGAGCACCCTGAGCACTGAGCACCCAGCACCCCGAGTACTGAGCACTGAGCACCCTGAGTACTGAGCACCCAGCACCCTGAGAACTGAGCACCCAGCACCCTGACTACTGAGCACTGAGAACCCTGAGTACTGAGCACCGAGCACCCTGAGTACTGAGCACCCAGCACCCTGATCACTGAGCACGGAGCACCCCGAGGACTGAGCACCCAGCACCCTGAGCACTGAGCACCCACCACCTTGAGTACTGAGCACCGAGCACCCCGAGCACTGAGCACCCAGCACCCTGAGTACTGAGCACCTAGCACCCTGAGCACTGAGCACCCAGCACCCTGAGCACTGAGCACTGAGCACCCAGCACCACAGCCCTGAGCACCCAGCACCCTGAGCACTGAGCACCCAGCACCCTGAGCACTGAGCACCCAGCACCCTGAGCACCCAGCACCCTGAGTACTGAGCACCGAGCACCCCGAGCACTGAGCACCCAGCACCCTGAGGACTGAGCACCCGGAGGACTGAGCACCCAGCACCCTGATAACTGAGCACCGATCACCCTGAGCACTGAGCACCCAGCACACCGAGCACTGAGCACCCAGCACGCTGAGTACTGAGCACTGAGCACACAGCACCCTGAGTACTGAGCACCCAGCACCCCGAGCACTGAGCACCCAGTGCCCCGAGCACTGAGCACCCAGCACCCTGAGCACTGAGCACTGAGCACACTGAGCACTGAGCACCCAGCACCCCGAGTACTGAGCACTGAGCACCCTGAGTACTGAGCACCCAACACCCAGAGTATTGAGCACCCAGCACCCTGAGATCTGAGCACCCAGCACCCTGAGTACTGAGCACCCAGCACCCTGAGTAGTGAGCACTGAGCACCCCAGTACTGAGCACCCAGCACCCCGAGCACTGAGCACCAAGAAACCTGAGTACTGAGAACAGATCACCCTGAGTACTGAGCACCCAGAACCCTGAGTACTGAGCCCCCAGCACCCTGAGTACTGAGCACCCAGCACCCCGAGCACTGAGCACCCAGCACCCCGAGAATGAGCACCCAGCACCCTGAGTACTGAGAACCGAGCACCCTTAGTACTGAGCACCCAGCACCCTGAGTACTGAGCCCCCAGCACCCTGAGTACTGAGCACCCAGCAACCCGAGCACTGAGCACCCAGCACCCTGAGAATGAGCACCCAGCACCATGAGTACTGAGCACCCAGCACCCTGAGTACTGAGCACTAAGCACCCAGAGCACTGAGCACCCAGCACCCCGAGCACTGAGCACCCAGCGCCCCGAGCACTGAGCACCCAGCACCCCGAGCACTGAGAACTGAGCACCCTGAGCACTGAGCACCCAGCACCCCGAGTACTGAGCACTGAGCACCCTGAGTACTGAGCAACAAGCACCCCGAGTACTGAGCACTGAGCACCCTGAGTACTGAGCACCCAGCACCCTGAGAACTGAGCACCCAGCACCCTGAGTACTGAGCACTGAGAACCCTGAGTACTGAGCACCGAGCACCCTGAGTACTGAGCACCCAGCACCCTGATCGCTGAGCACGGAGCACCCAGAGGACTGAGCACCCAGCACCCTGAGCACTGAGCACCCAGCACCTTGAGTACTGAGCACCGAGCACCCCGAGCACTGAGCACCCAGCACCCTGAGTACTGAGCACTCAGCACCCTGAGTACTGAGCACCGAGCACACCGAGCACTGGGCACCCAGCACCCTGAGCACTGAGCACCCGGGGGACTGAGCACCCAGCACCCTGAGCACTGAGCACCGATCACCCTGAGCACTGAGCACCCAGCACACCGAGCACTGAGCACCCAGCACCCTGAGTACTGAGCACCCAGCACCCCGAGTACTGAGCACCCAGCACCCTGAGTACTGAGCACCCAGCACCCCGAGCACTGAGCAACCAGCACCCTGAGTACTGAGCACCCTGAGGACTGAGCACCCAGCACCCTGAGCACTGAGCACCCAGCACCCTGAGTACTGAGCACTGATCACCCTGAGCACTGAGCACCCAGCACCCCGAGCACTGAGCACCCAGCACCCTGAGTACTGAGCACCTAGCACCCTGAGCACTGAGCACCGAGCACCCTGAGTACTGAACACCCAGCACCCTGAGCACTGAGCACTGAGCACCCAGCACCCTGAGCACTGAGCACTGAGCACCCAGCACCCCGAGGACTGAGCACCCAGCACCCTGAGCACCCAGCACCCTGAGCACTGAGCACCCTGAGCACTGAGCACCCTGAGCACTGAACACTGAGCACCCAGCACCCTGAGTACTGAGCACCCAACACTCTGAGCACTGAGCACCCAGCACGCTGAGTACTGAGCACTGAGCACACAGCACCCTGATTACTGAGCACACAGCACCCCGAGGACTGAGCACCCAGCGCCCCGAGCACTGAGCACCCAGCACCCTGAGCACTGAGCACGGAGCACACTGAGCACTGAGCACCCAGCACCCCGAGTACTGAGCACTGAGCACCCTGAGAACTGAGCACCCAGCACCCTGAGTACTGAGCACCCAGCACCTTGAGTACTGAGCACATAGCACCCTGAGCACTGAGCACTGAGCACCCAGCACCTTGAGCACTGAGCACTGACCACCCAGCACCCCGAGCACTGAGCACCCAGCACCCAGAGCACTGAGCACCCAGCGCCCTGAGCACTGAGCACCCAGCACACTGAGCACTGAGCACCCAGCCCCCTGAGTACTGAGCACCCAGCACCATGAGTACTGAGCACCCAACACCCTGAGTACTGAGCACTCAGCACCCTGAGTACAGAGCACCGCGCACACCGAGCACAGAGCACCCAGCACCCTGAGCACTGAGCACCCTGAGGACTGAGCACCCAGCACTCTGAGCACTGAGCACCCAGCACCCTGAGTACTGAGCACCGATCACCCTGAGCTCTGAGCACCCAGCACCCCGAGCACTGAGCACCCAGCACCCTGAGTACTGAGCACCCAGCACCCTGAGCACTGAGCACCCAGCACCCTGAGTACTGAGCACCCTGAGTACTGAGCACCGATCACCCTGAGCACTGAGCACCCAGCACCCTGAGTACTGAGCACCCAGCACCCTGAGCACTGAGCACCCAGCACCCTGAGCACTGAGCACCCAGCACCCTGAGTACTGAGCACCCAGCACCCTGAGTACTGAGTACCCAGCACCCTGAGCACTGAGCACCCAGCACCCTGAGTACTGAGCACCGAGCACCCTGAGTACTGAGCACCCAGCACCCTGAGTACTGAGCACCCAGCACCCTGAGCACTGAGCACCCAGCACCCCGAGCACTGAGCACCCAGCACCCTGAGTACTGAGAACCGAGCACCCTGAGTACTGAGCACCAAGCACCCTGAGTACTGAGCCCCTAGCACCCTGAGAATGAGCACCCAGCACCCTGAGTACTGAGCACCCAGCACCCCGAGTACTGAGCACCCAGCACCCTGAGTACTGAGCACCCAGCACCCCGAGCACTGAGCAACCAGCACCCTGAGTACTGAGCACCCTGAGTACTGAGCACTGAGCACCGAGCACCCTGAGTACTGAGCACCCTGGGGACTGAGCACCCAGCACCCTGAGCACTGAGCACCCAGCACCCTGAGTACTGAGCACTGATCACCCTGAGCACTGAGCACCCAGCACCCCGAGCACTGAGCACCCAGCACCCTGAGTACTGAGCACCTAGCACCCTGAGCACTGAGCACCGAGCACCCTGAGTACTGAACACCCAGCACCCTGAGCACTGAGCACTGAGCACCCAGCACCCTGAGCACTGAGCACTGAGCACCCAGCACCCCGAGGACTGAGCACCCAGCACCCTGAGCACCCAGCACCCTGAGCACTGAGCACCCTGAGCACTGAGCACCCTGAGCACTGAACACTGAGCACCCAGCACCCTGAGTACTGAGCACCCAACACTCTGAGCACTGAGCACCCAGCACGCTGAGTACTGAGCACTGAGCACACAGCACCCTGATTACTGAGCACACAGCACCCCGAGGACTGAGCACCCAGCGCCCCGAGCACTGAGCACCCAGCACCCTGAGCACTGAGCACGGAGCACACTGAGCACTGAGCACAGAGCACCCCGAGTACTGAGCACTGAGCACCCTGAGTACTGAGCACCCAGCACCCAGAGTACTGAGCACCCAGCACCCTGAGAACTGAGCACCCAGCACCCTGAGTACTGAGCACCCAGCACCTTGAGTACTGAGCACCCAGCACCCTGAGCACTGAGCACTGAGCACCCAGCACCTTGAGCACTGAGCACTGACCACCCAGCACCCCGAGCACTGAGCACACAGCACCCCGAGCACTGAGCACCCAGCGCCCTGAGCACTGAGCACCCAGCACACTGAGCACTGAGCACCCAGCCCCCTGAGTACTGAGCACCCAGCACCATGAGTACTGAGCACCCAACACCCTGAGTACTGAGCACTCAGCACCCTGAGTACAGAGCACCGCGCACACCGAGCACAGAGCACCCAGCACCCTGAGCACTGAGCACCCTGAGGACTGAGCACCCAGCACTCTGAGCACTGAGCACCCAGCACCCTGAGTACTGAGCACCGATCACCCTGAGCACTGAGCACCCAGCACCCCGAGCACTGAGCACCCAGCACCCTGAGTACTGAGCACCCAGCACCCTGAGCACTGAGCACCCAGCACCCTGAGTACTGAGCACCCTGAGTACTGAGCACCGATCACCCTGAGCACTGAGCACCCAGCACCCTGAGTACTGAGCACCCAGCACCCTGAGCACTGAGCACCCAGCACCCTGAGCACTGAGCACCCAGCACCCTGAGTACTGAGCACCCAGCACCCTGAGTACTGAGTACCCAGCACCCTGAGCACTGAGCACCCAGCACCCTGAGTACTGAGCACCGAGCACCCTGAGTACTGAGCACCCAGCACCCTGAGTACTGAGCACCCAGCACCCTGAGCACTGAGCACCCAGCACCCCGAGCACTGAGCACCCAGCACCCTGAGTACTGAGAACCGAGCACCCTGAGTACTGAGCACCAAGCACCCTGAGTACTGAGCCCCTAGCACCCTGAGAATGAGCACCCAGCACCATGAGTACTGAGCACCCAGCACCCTGAGTACTGAGCACTAAGCACCCAGAGCACTGAGCACCCAGCACCCCGAGCACGGATCACCCAGGACCCCGAGCACTGAGAACTGAGCACCCAGCACCCTGAGTACTGAGCACCGAGCTCCCCGAGCACAGAGCACCCTGAGTACTGAGCACTCAGCACCCCGATCACTGAGCACCCAGCACCCTGAGCACTGAGCACCCAGCACCCTGAGCACTGAGCACCCAGCACCCTGAGTACTGAGCACCCAGCACGCTGAGTACTGAGCACCCAGCACCCCGAGCACTGAGAACACAGCACCCTGAGTACTGAGCACCCTGAGTAGTGAGCACCGATCACCCTGAGCACTGAGCACCCAGCACCCTGAGTACTGAGCACCCAGCACCCTGAGCACTGAGCACCCAGCACCCTGAGCACTGAGCACCCAGCACCCTGAGTACTGAGCTCCCAGCACCCTGAGTACTGAGTACCCAGCACCCTGAGCTCTGAGCACCCAGCACCCTGAGTACTGAGCACCGAGCACCCTGAGTACTGAGCACCCACCACCCTTAGTACTGAGCACCCAGCACCCTGAGCACTGAGCACCCAGCACCATGAGTACTGAGCACCCAGCACCACCCTCAGCACTGAGCACCCAGCACCCCGAGCACTGAGCACCCAGCACCCTGAGCACTGAGCACCCAGCACCCCGAGTACTGAGCACCCAGCACCCTGAGTACTGAGCACCGAGCACCCCGAGCACTGAGCACCCAGCAACCTGAGTACTGAGCACCCAGCACCCTGAGTACTGAGCACTGAGCACCCCGAGTACTGAGCACCCAGCACCCCGATCACTGAGCACCCAGCAACCTGAGTACTGAGAACAGATCACCCTGAGTACTGAGCACCCAGAACCCTGAGTACTGAGACCCCAGCACCCTGAGTACTGAGCACCCAGCACCCCGATCACTGAGCACCCAGCACCCCGAGAATGAGCACCCAGCACCCTGAGTACTGAGAACCGAGCACCCTGACTACTGAGCACCCAGCACCCTGAGTACTGAGCCCCCAGCACCCTGAGTACTGAGCACCCAGCAACCCGAGCACTGAGCACCCAGCACCCTGAGAATGAGCACCCAGCACCATGAGTACTGAGCACCCAGCACCCTGAGTACTGAGCACTAAGCACCCAGAGCACTGAGCACCCAGCACCCCGAGCACAGAGCACCCAGCGCCCCGAGCACTGAGCACCCAGCACCCCGAGCACTGAGAACTGAGCACCCTGAGCACTGAGCACCCAGCACCCCGAGTACTGAGCACTGAGCACCCTGAGTACTGAGCACCCAGCACCCTGAGAACTGAGCACCCAGCACCCTGAGTACTGAGCACTGAGAACCCTGAGTACTGAGCACCGAGCACCCTGAGTACTGAGCACCCAGCACCCTGATCACTGAGCACGGAGCACCCCGAGGACTGAGCACCCAGCACCCTGAGCACTGAGCACCCAGCACCTTGAGTACTGAGCATCGAGCACCCCGAGCACTGAGCACCCAGCACCCTGAGTACTGAGCACCTAGCACCCTGAGCACTGAGCACCCAGCACCCTGAGCACTGAGCACGCAGCACCCCGAGCACTGAGCACCCAGCACCCTGAGTACTGAGCACAGAGCACCCTGAGCACTGAGCACCCAGCACACTGAGTACTGAGCACCCAGCACCCTGAGCACTGAGCACCCAGCACCCTGAGCACTGAGCACCCAGCACCCTGAGCACCCAGCACCCTGAGTACTGAGCACCCAGCACCCTGAGTACTGAGCACCCAGCACCCTGAGTACTGAGCACTCAGCACATTGAGTACTGAGCACCGAGCACCCCGAGCACTGAGCACCCAGCACCCTGAGGACTGAGCACCCGGAGGACTGAGCACCCAGCACCCTGATAACTGAGCACCGATCACCCTGAGCACTGAGCACCCAGCACACCGAGCACTGAGCACCCAGCACGCTGAGTACTGAGCACTGAGCACACAGCACCCTGAGTACTGAGCACCCAGCACCCCGAGCACTGAGCACCCAGTGCCCCGAGCACTGAGCACCCAGCACCCTGAGCACTGAGCACTGAGCACACTGAGCACTGAGCACCCAGCACCCCGAGTACTGAGCACTGAGCACCCTGAGTACTGAGCACCCAACACCCAGAGTATTGAGCACCCAGCACCCTGAGATCTGAGCACCCAGCACCCTGAGTACTGAGCACCCAGCACCCTGAGTACTGAGCACTGAGCACCCCAGTACTGAGCACCCAGCACCCCGAGCACTGAGCACCAAGAAACCTGAGAACTGAGAACAGATCACCCTGAGTACTGAGCACCCAGAACCCTGAGTACTGAGCCCCCAGCACCCTGAGTACTGAGCACCCAGCACCCCGAGCACTGAGCACACAGCACCCCGAGAATGAGCACCCAGCACCCTGAGTACTGAGAACCGAGCACCCTGAGTACTGAGCACCCAGCACCCTGAGTACTGAGCCCCCAGCACCCTGAGTACTGAGCACCCAGCAACCCGAGCACTGAGCACCCAGCACCCTGAGAATGAGCACCCAGCACCATGAGTACTGAGCACCCAGCACCCTGAGTACTGAGCACTAAGCACCCAGAGCACTGAGCACCCAGCACCCCGAGCACTGAGCACCCAGCGCCCCGAGCACTGAGCACCCAGCACACCGAGCACTGAGAACTGAGCACCCTGAGCACTGAGCACCCAGCACCCCGAGTACTGAGCACTGAGCACCCTGAGTACTGAGCAACAAGCACCCCGAGTACTGAGCACTGAGCACCCTGAGTACTGAGCACCCAGCACCCTGAGAACTGAGCACCCAGCACCCTGAGTACTGAGCACTGAGAACCCTGAGTACTGAGCACCGAGCACCCTGAGTACTGAGCACCCAGCACCCTGATCACTGAGCACGGAGCACCCAGAGGACTGAGCACCCAGCAACCTGAGCACTGAGCACCCAGCACCTTGAGTACTGAGCACCGAGCACCCCGAGCACTGAGCACCCAGCACCCTGAGTACTGAGCACTCAGCACCCTGAGTACTGAGCACCGAGCACACCGAGCACTGAGCACCCAGCACCCTGAGCACTGAGCACCCGGGTGACTGAGCACCCAGCACCCTGAGCACTGAGCACCGATCACCCTGAGTACTGAGCACTGAGACCCCTGAGTACTGAGCACCCAGGACCCTGAGCACTGAGCACCGAGCACCCCGAGCACTGAGCACCCAGCACCCTGAGCATTCAGCACCCAGCACCCCGAGCACTGAGCACCCAGCACCCTGAGCACTGAGCACCCAGCACCCCGAGCACGGAGCACCCAGCACCCTGAGTACTGAGCACCCAGCACCCTGAGCACTGAGCACCCGGAGGACTGAGCACCCAGCACCCTGAGCACTGAGCACCCAGCACCCCGAGCACTGAGCACCCAGCACACTGAGCACTGAGCACCCAGCACCCCGAGTACTGAGCACCCAGTACCCCGAGCACTGAGCACCCAGCACCCTGAGTACTGAGCACCCAGCACCCTGAGTACTGAGTACCGATCACCATGAGCACTGAGCACCCAGCACCCTGAGTACTGAGCACCCAGCACCCTGAGCACTGAGCACCCAGCACCCTGAGCACTGGGCACCCAGCACCCTGAGTACGGAGCACCCAGCACCCTGAGTACTGAGTACCCAGCACCCTGAGCACTGAGCACGCAGCACCCTGAGTACTGAGCACCGAGCACCCTGAGTACTGAGCACCCAGCACACTTAGTACTGAGCACCCAGCACCCTGAGCACTGAGCACCCAGCACCCTGAGTACTGAGCACCCAGCACCACCCTCAGCACTGAGCACCCAGCACCCTGAGCACTGAGCACACAGCACCCTGAGCACTGAGCACCAAGCACCCCGAGTACTGAGCACCCAGCACCCCGAGTACTGAGCACCGAGCACCCCGAGCACTGAGCACCCAGCACCCTGAGCACTGAGCACCCAGCATCCCGAGCACTGAGCACCCAGCACCCTGAGTACTGAGCACCCAGCACCACCCTCAGCACTGAGCACCCAGCACCCTGAGCACTGAGCACCCAGCACCCTGAGCACTGAGCACCAAGCACCCCGAGTACTGAGCACCCAGCACCCCGAGTACTGAGCACCGAGCACCCCGATCACTGAGCACCCAGCACCCTGAGCACTGAGCACCCAGCATCCCGAGCACTGAGCACCCAGCACCCTGAGTACTGAGAACCGAGCACCCTGAGTACTGAGCACCAAGCACCCTTAGTACTGAGCCCCTAGCACCCTGAGAATGAGCACCCAGCACCATGAGTACTGAGCACCCAGCACCCTGAGTACTGAGCACTAAGCACCCAGAGCACTGAGCACCCAGCACCCCGAGCACGGAGCACCCACGACCCCGAGCACTGAGAACTGAGCACCCAGCACCCTGAGTACTGAGCACCGAGCTCCCCGAGCACTGAGCTACCTGAGTACTGAGCACCCAGCACCCCGATCACTGAGCACCCAGCACACTGAGCACTGAGCACCCAGCACCCTGAGCACTGAGCACCCAGCACCCTGAGTACTGAGCACCCAGCACGCTGAGTACTGAGCACCCAGCACCCCGAGCACTGAGCACCCAGCACCCTGAGTACTGAGCACCGATCACCCTGAGCACTGAGCACCCAGGACCCTGAGCACTGAGCACCCAGCACCCTGAGTACAGAGCACCCAGCACCCCGAGTACTGAGCACCCAGCACCCTGAGTACAGAGCACCCAGCACCCCGAGTACTGAGCACCCAGCACCCTGAGCACTGAGCACCCAGCACCCTGAGCACTGAGCACCCAGCACCCTGAGTACAGAGCACCCAGCACCCCGAGTACTGAGCACCCAGCACCCTGAGCACTGAGCACCCAGCACCCTGAGTACTGAGCACCCTGAGTACTGAGCACCGATCACCCTGAGCACTGAGCACCCAGCACCCTGAGTACTGAGCACCCAGCACCCTGAGCACTGAGCACCCAGCACCCTGAGCACTGAGCACCCAGCACCCTGAGTACTGAGCACCCAGCACCCTGATTATTGAGTAACCAGCACCCTGAGCACTGAGCACCCAGCACCCTGAGTACTGAGCACCGAGCACCCTGAGTACTGAGCACCCAGCACCCTTAGTACTGAGCACCCAGCACCCTGAGCACTGAGCACCCAGCACCCTGAGTACTGAGCACCCAGCACCACCCTCAGCACTGAGCACCCAGCACCCCGAGCACTGAGCACCCAGCACCCTGAGCACTGAGCACCCAGCACCCCGAGTACAGAGCACCCAGCACCCCGAGTACTGAGCACCGAGCACCTCGAGCACTGAGCACCCAGCACCCTGAGTACTGAGCACCCAGCACCCTGAGTACTGAGCACTGAGCACCCCGAGTACTGAGCACCCAGCACCCTGAGTACTGAGCACCCAGCACCCTGAGTACTGAGCACCGATCACCATGAGCACTGAGCACCCAGCACCCTGAGTACTGAGCACCCAGCACCCTGAGTACTGAGCACCGATCACCATGAGCACTGAGCACCCAGCACCCTGAGTACTGAGCACCCAGCACCCTGAGCACTGAGCACCCAGCACCCTGAGCACTGGTCACCCAGGACGATGAGTACGGAGCACCCAGAACCCTGAGTACTGAGTACCCAGCACCCTGAGCACTGAGCACGCAGCACCCTGAGTACTGAGCACCGAGCACCCTGAGTACTGAGCACCCAGCACACTTAGTACTGAGCACCCAGCACCCTGAGCACTGAGCACCCAGCACCCTGAGTACTGAGCACCCAGCACCACCCTCAGCACTGAGCACCCAGCACCCTGAGCACTGAGCACTCAGCACCCTGAGCACTGAGCACCAAGCACCCCGAGTACTGAGCACCCAGCACCCCGAGTACTGAGCACCGAGCACCCCGAGCACTGAGCACCCAGCACCCTGAGCACTGAGCACCCAGCATCCCGAGCACTGAGCACCCAGCACCCTGAGTACTGAGAACCCAGCACCACCCTCAGCACTGAGCACCCAGCACCCTGAGCACTGAGCACCCAACACCCTGAGCACTGAGCACCAAGCACCCCGAGTACTGAGCACCCAGCACCACGAGTACTGAGCACCGAGCACCCCGAGCACTGAGCACCCAGCACCCTGAGCACTGAGCACCCAGCATCCCGAGCACTGAGCACCCAGCACCCTGAGTACTGAGAACCGAGCACCCTGAGTACTGAGCACCAAGCACCCTTAGTACTGAGCCCCTAGCACCCTGAGAATGAGCACCCAGCACCATGAGTACTGAGCACCCAGCACCCTGAGTACTGAGCACTAAGCACCCAGAGCACTGAGCACCCAGCACCCCGAGCACGGAGCACCCACGACCCCGAGCACTGAGAACTGAGCACCCAGCACCCTGAGTACAGAGCACCGAGCTCCCCGAGCACTGAGCTACCTGAGTACTGAGCACCCAGCACCCCGATCACTGAGCACCCAGCACACTGAGCACTGAGCACCCAGCACGCTGAGCACTGAGCACCCAGCACCCTGAGTACTGAGCACCCAGCACGCTGAGTACTGAGCACCCAGCACCCCGAGCACTGAGCACCCAGCACCCTGAGTACTGAGCACCGATCACCCTGAGCACTGAGCACCCAGGACACTTAGCACTGAGCACCCAGCACCCTGAGTACAGAGCACCCAGCACCCCGAGTACTGAGCACCCAGCACCCTGAGTACAGAGCACCCAGCACCCCGAGTACTGAGCACCCAGCACCCTGAGCACTGAGCACCCAGCACCCTGAGCACTGAGCACCCAGCACCCTGAGTACAGAGCACCCAGCACCCCGAGTACTGAGCACCCAGCAACCTGAGCACTGAGCACCCAGCACCCTGAGTACTGAGCACCCTGAGTACTGAGCACCGATCACCCTGAGCACTGAGCACCCAGCACCCTGAGTACTGAGCACCCAGCACCCTGAGCACTGAGCACCCAGCACCCTGAGCACTGAGCACCCAGCACCCTGAGTACTGAGCACCCAGCACCCTGATTACTGAGTAACCAGCACCCTGAGCACTGAGCACCCAGCACCCTGAGTACTGAGCACCGAGCACCCTGAGTACTGAGCACCCAGCACCCTTAGTACTGAGCACCCAGCACCCTGAGCACTGAGCACCCAGCACCCTGAGTACTGAGCACCCAGCACCACCCTCAGCACTGAGCACCCAGCACCCCGAGCACTGAGCACCCAGCACCCTGAGCACTGAGCACCCAGCACCCTGAGTACTGAGCACCCAGCACCACCCTCAGCACTGAGCACCCAGCTCCCCGAGCACTGAGCACCCAGCACCCTGAGCACTGAGCACCCAGCACCCCGAGTACCGAGCACCCAGCACCCCGAGTACTGAGCACCGAGCACCTCGAGCACTGAGCACCCAGCACCCTGAGTACTGAGCACCCAGCACCCTGAGTACTGAGCACTGAGCACCCCGAGTACTGAGCACCCAGCACCCCGAGCACTGAGCACCTAGCAACCTGAGTACTGAGAACAGATCACCCTGAGTACTGAGCACCCAGCACCCTGAGTACTGAGCCCCCAGCACGCTGAGTACTGAGCACCCAGCACCCGAGCACTCAGCACCCAGCACCCCGAGAATGAGCACCCAGCACCCTTAGTACTGAGAACCGAGCACCCTGAGTACTGAGCACCCAGCACCCTGAGTACTGAGCCCCTAGCACCCTGAGAATGAGCACCCAGCACCATGAGTACTGAGCACCCAGCACCCTGAGTACTGAGCACTAAGCACGAAGAGCCCTGAGAACCCAGCACCCCGAGCACGGAGCACCCAGGACCCCGAGCACTGAGAACTGAGCACCCAGCACCCTGAGTACTGAGCACCGAGCTCCCCGAGCACTGAGCACCCTGAGTACTGAGCACCCAGCACCCCGATCACTGAGCACCCAGCACCCTGAGCACTGAGCACCCAGCACCCTGAGCACTGAGCACCCAGCACCCTGAGTACTGAGCACCCAGCACGCTGAGTACTGAGCACCCAGCACCCCGAGCACTGAGCACCCAGAACCCTGAGTACTGAGCACTGAGCACCCAGCACCCCGAGCACTGAGCACCCAGCACCCTGTGTAATGAGCACTGAGCACCCTGAGTACTAAGCAACCAGCACCCTGAGTACTGAGCACCCAGGACCCTGAGCACGGAGCACCCCGAGCACTGAGCACCCAGCACCCTGAGCACTCAGCACCCAGCACCCCGAGCACTGAGCACCCAGCACCCTGAGCACTGAGCACCCAGCACCCTGAGCACGGAGCACCCCGAGGACTGAGCACCCAGCACCCTGAGCACTGAGCACCCAGCACCCTGAGCACTGAGCACCCAGCACCCTGAGCACCGAGCAGCCAGCACCCCGAGCACGGAGCACCCAGCACACTGAGTACTGAGCACCCAACACCCAGAGTACTGAGCACCCAGCACCCTGAGCACTGAGCACCCAGCACCCCGAGTACTGAGCACCCAGCACCCTGAGTACTGAGCACCCAGCACCCTGAGCACTGAGCACCCGGAGGACTGAGCACCCAGCACCCTGAGCACTGAGCACCGATCACCCTGAGCACTGAGCACCCAGCACCCCGAGCACTGAGCATCCAGCACCCTGAGCACTGAGCACCGATCACCCTGAGCACTGAGCACCCAGCACCCTCAGCACTGAGCACCCAGCACCCCGAGCACTGAGCACCCAGCACCCTGAGCACTGAGCACCCAGCACCCTGAGTACTGAGCACCCAGCACCCCGAGTACTGAGCACCGAGCACCCCGAGCACTGAGCACCCAGCACCCTGAGCACTGAGCACCCAGCATCCCGAGCACTGAGCACCCAGCACCCTGACTACTGAGAACCGAGCACCCTGAGTACTGAGCACCAAGCACCCTGAGTACTGAGCCACTAGCACCCTGAGAATGAGCACCCAGCACCATGAGTACTGAGCACCCAGCACCCTGAGTACTGAGCACTAAGCACCCAGAGCACTAAGCACCCAGCACCCCGAGCACGGAGCACCCAGGACCCCGAGTACTGAGAACTGAGCACCCAGCACCCTGAGTACTGAGCACCGAGCTCCCCGAGCACTGAGCACCGTGAGTACTGAGCACCCAGCACCCCGATCAATGAGCACCCAGCACCCTGAGCACTGAGCACCCAGCACCCTGAGCACTGAGCACCCAGCACCCTGAGTACTGAGCACCCAGCACGCTGAGTACTGAGCACCCAGCACCCCGAGCACTGAGCACCCAGCACCCTGAGTACTGAGCACCGATCACCCTGAGCACTGAGCACCCAGGACCCCGAGCACTGAGCACCCAGCACCCTGAGTACAGAACACCCAGCACCCCGAGTACTGAGCACCCAGCACCCTGAGCAGTGAGCACCCAGCACCCTGAGTACTGAGCACCCTGAGTACTGAGCACCGATCACCCTGAGCACTGAGCACCCAGCACCCTGAGTACTGAGCACCCAGCACCCTGAGCATTGAGCACCCAGCACCCTGAGCACTGAGCACCCAGCACCCTGAGTACTGAGCACCCAGCACCCTGATTACTGAGTAACCAGCACCCTGAGCACTGAGCACCCAGCACCCTGAGTACTGAGCACCCAGCACCCTTAGTACTGAGCACCCAGCACCCTGAGTACTGAGCACCCAGCACCCTTAGTACTGAGCACCCAGCACCCTGAGCACTGAGCACCCAGCATCCTGAGTACTGAGCACCCAGCACCACCCTCAGCACTGAGCACCCAGCACCCCGAGCACTGAGCACCGAGCACCCTGAGCACTGAGCACCCAGCATCCCGAGTACTGAGCACCCAGCACCCCGAGTACTGAGCACCGAGCACCTCGAGCACTGAGCACCCAGCACCCTGAGTACTGAGCTCCCAGCACCCTGAGTACTGAGCACTGAGCACCCCGAGTACTGAGCACCCAGCACCCCGAGCACTGAGCATCTAGCAACCTGAGTACTGAGAACAGATCACCCTGAGTACTGAGCACAGAGCACCCTGAGTACTGAGCCCCCAGCACGCTGAGTACTGAGCACCCAGCACCCCGAGCACTGAGCACCCAGCACCCCGAGAATGAGCACCCAGCACCCTGAGTACTGAGAACCGAGCACCCTGAGTACTGAGCACGCAGCACCCTGAGTACTGAGCCCCTAGCACCCTGAGAATGAGCACCCAGCACCATGAGTACTGAGCACCCAGCACCCTGAGTACTGAGCAGTAAGCACCCAGAGCACTGAGAACCCAGCACCCCGAGCACGGAGCACCCAGGACCCCGAGCACTGAGAACTGAGCACCCAGCACCCTGAGTACTGAGCACCGAGCTCACCGAGCACTGAGCACCCTGAGTACTGAGCACCCAGCACCCCGATCACTGAGCACCCAGAACCCTGAGCACTGAGCACCCAGCACCCTGAGCACTGAGCACCCAGCATCCTGAGTACTGAGCACCCAGCACGCTGAGTACTGAGCACACAGCACCCCGAGCACTGAGCACCCAGCACCCTGAGTACTGAGCACTGAGCACCCAGCACCCCGAGCACTTAGCACCCAGCACCCTG
>NW_024544103.1:0-52555 GCF_018167655.1 Microtus oregoni | reverse complement strand
CCTGAGTCCTGAGCACCCAGCACCCTGAGTACTGAGCACCCAGCACCCTGGGCACTGAGCACCCAGCACCCTGAGTGCTGAGCACCGAGCACCCTGAGTACTGAGCACCCAGCACCCTGAGTACTGAGCACACAGCACCCAGAGCACTGAGCACCCAGCACCCTGAGCATTGAGCACCCAGCACCCTGAGTACTGAGCACCCAGCACCCTGAGTACTGAACACCCAGCACCCTGAGCACTGAGCACTGAGCACCCAGCACCCTGACCACTGAGCAAAAAGCACAGCACTGAGCACCCCGAGCACTGAGCACCCAGCACATGGAGCACTGAGCACCCAGCACCCTGAGTACTGAGAAAGTTCACCCTGAGTACTGAGTACCCAGCACCCCGAGCACTGAGCACCCAGCACCCGAGAATGAGCACCCAGCACCCTGAGTGCTGAGAACCGAGCACCCTGAGTACCTCGCACTCAGCACCCTGAGTACTGAGCCCCCAGCACCCTGAGTACTGAGCACCCAGCACCCTGAGTACTGAGCACCCAGCACCCTGAGTACTGAGCACCCAGCACCCTGGGCACTGAGCACCCAGCACCCTGAGTGCTGAGCACCGAGCACCCTGAGTACTGAGCACCCAGCACCCTGAGTACTGAGCACCCAGCACCCTGAGTACTGAGCACCCAGCACCCAGAGCACTGAGCACCCAGCACCCTGAGCATTGAGCACCCAGCACCCTGAGTACTGAGCACCCAGCACCCCGAGCACTGAGCACCCAGCACCCCGAGAATGAGCACCCAGCACCCTGAGTGCTGAGAACTGAGCACCCTGAGTACCTCGCACTCAGCACCCTGAGTACTGAGCCCCCAGCACCCTGAGTACTGAGCACCCAGCACCCCGAGCACTGAGCACCCAGCACCCCGAGAATGAGCACCCAGCACCCTGAGCATTGAGCACCCAGCACCCTGAGTACTGAGCACCCAGCACCCCGAGCACTGAGCACCAGCACCCCGAGAATGAGCACCCAGCACCCTGAGCATTGAGCACCCAGCACCCTGAGTACTGAGCACCCAGCACCCTGAGTACTGAGCACCCAGCACCCTGGGCACTGAGCACCCAGCACCCTGAGTGCTGAGCACCGAGCACCCTGAGTACTGAGCACCCAGCACCCTGAGTACTGAGCACCCAGCACCCTGAGTACTGAGCACCCAGCACCCAGAGCACTGAGCACCCAGCACCCTGAGCATTGAGCACCCAGCACCCTGAGTACTGAGCACCCAGCACCCCGAGCACTGAGCACCCAGCACCCCGAGAATGAGCACCCAGCACCCTGAGTGCTGAGAACTGAGCACCCTGAGTACCTCGCACTCAGCACCCTGAGTACTGAGCCCCCAGCACCCTGAGTACTGAGCACCCAGCACCCCGAGCACTGAGCACCCAGCACCCCGAGAATGAGCACCCAGCACCCTGAGTACTGAGCACCTAGCACCCTGAGTACTGAGTCCTAAGCACCCAGAGCACTAAGCACCCTGAGTACTGAGCACCGAGCTCTCTGAGCACTGAGCACCCTGAATACTGAGCACCCAGCACCACGATCACTGAGCACCCAGCACCCTGAGCACTGAGCACCCAGCACCGTGAGCACTGAGCACCCAGCACCCTGAGTACTGAGCACCCAGCACGCTGAGTACTGAGCACCCAGCACCCCGAGGACTGAGCACCCAGCACCCAGAGTACTGAGCACTGAGCACCCAGCACCCCGAGCACTGAGCAGCCAGCACCCTGTGTACTGAGCACTGAGCACCCTGAGTACTAAGCACCCAGCACACTGAGCACTCAGCACTCAGCACCCTGAGCACTGAGCACCCAGCACCCTGAGCACTGAGCACCCAGCACCCTGAGCACGGAGCACCCCGAGGACTGAGCACCCAGCACCCTGAGCACTGAGCACCCAGCACCTTGAGTACTGAGCACCGAGCACCTCGAGCACTAAGCACACAGCACCCTGAGTACTGAGCACCCAGCACCCTGAGCACTGAGCACCCAGCACCCTGAGCACTGAGCACCAAGCACCCGGAGCACTGAGCACCCAGCACCCTGAGTACTGAGCACCCAACACCCAGAGTACAGAGCACCCAGCACCCTGAGCACTGAGCACCCAGCACCCTGATTACTGAGCACCCAGCACCTTGAGTACTGAACACCCAGCACCCTGAGCACTGAGCACTGAGCACCCTGAGTACTGAGCACCAAGCACCCCGAGTACTGAGCACTGAGCAACCTGAGTACTGAGCACCCAGCACCCTGAGCACTGAGCACCCAGCACCCTGAGCACTGAGCACCCAGCACCCTGAGTACTGAGCACCCAGCACCCTGAGCACTGAGCACCCTGAGGACTGAGCACCCAGCACCCTGAGCACTGAGCACTGATCAACCTGAGCACTGAGCACCCAGCACCCCGAGCACTGAGCACCTAGCACCCTGAGTACTGAGCACCCAGCACCCCGAGTACTGAGCACGCAGCACCCTGAGTACTGAGCAACCAGCACCCCGAGCACTGAGCACCCAGCACCCTGAGTACTGAGCACCCTGAGTACTGAGCACTGAGCACCCAGCACCCTGAGTACTGTGCACCCTGAGGAATGAGCACCCAGCAACCTGAGCACTGAGCACCGAGCAACCCGAGCACTGAGCACCGTGCAACCCGAGCACTGAGCACCCAGCACCCTGAGTACTGAGCACCCAGCACCCTGAGTACTGAGCACTGAGCACTGAGCACCCAGCATCCCGATCACAGAGCACCCAGCACCCTCAGCACTGAGCACCCAGCACCCTGAGTACTGAGCTCCGAGCACCCCGAGCACTGAGCACCCAGCGCCCCGATCACCGAGCACCCAGAGCACTGAGCACCCAGCACCCTGAGTACTGAGCACCCAGCACCCTGAGCAATGAGCACCCTGAGCACTGAGCACCCAGCACCCAGAGCACTGAGCACCCAGCACCCTGAGCACTGAGCACCCAGCACCCTGAGTACTGAGCACCCAGCACCCTGAGTACTGAGCACCCTGACCCCGAGCACTGAGCACCCAGCACCCCTAGCACTGTGCACCCAGCACCCTGAGTACTGAGAACCCAGCACCCTGAGTACTGAGCACCCAGCACGCTGAGCACTGAGCACCCAGCATCCTGAGCACTGAGTACTGAGCACCCAGCACCCTGAGCACTGAGCACCCAGCACCCTGAGCACTGAGCACCCAGCACCCCGAGTACTGAGCACCCAGCACCCTGAGCACTGAGCACCCAGCACCCTGAGCACTGAGCACCCAGCACCGTGAGTACTGAGCACAGAGCACCCTGAGTACTGAGCACCCAGCACCCCGAGCACTGAGCACCCAGCACCCCGAGCACTGAGCACCCAGCACTGAGCACCCAGCACCCTGAGTATTGAGCACCCAGCAACCTGAGTACTGAGCACCGAGCAACCCGAGCACTGAGCACCGGGCAACCCGAGCACTGAGCACCCAGCACCCTGAGTACTGAGCACCCAGCACCCTGAGTACTGAGCACTGAGCACTGAGCACCCAGCATCCCGATCACAGAGCACCCAGCACCCTCAGCACTGAGCACCCAGCACCCCGAGCACTGAGCAACCAGCACCCTGAGTACTGAGCACCCAGCACCCTGAGAATTGAGCACCCAGCACCCTAAGTACTGAGCACCCAGCACCCTGAGCACTGAGCACCCAGCACCCTGAGTACTGAGCACCCAGCACCCCGAGCACTGAGCACCCAGCACCATGAGTACTGAGCACCCTGAGGACTGAGCACCGATCACCCTGAGCACTGAGCACCCAGCACCCTGAGTACTGAGCACCGAGCTCCCCGAGCACTGAGCACCCTGAGTACTGAGCACCCAGCACCCTGAGCACTGAGCACCCAGCACCCTGAGCACTGAGCACCCAGCACCCTGAGTACTGAGCTCCCGGCACGCTGAGTATTGAGCACCCAGCACCCCGAGCACTGAGCACCCAGCACCCAGAGTACTGAGCAATGAGCACCCAGCACCCCGAGCACTGAGCACCCAGCACCCTGTGTACTGAGCACTGAGCACCCTGAGTACTACGCACCCAGCACCCTGAGTACTGAGCACCCAGGACCCTGAGCACTGAGCACCGAGCACCCCGAGCACTGAGCACCCAGCACACTGAGCACTCAGCAACCAGCACCCTGAGCACTGAGCACAAAGCACCCTGAGCACTGAGCACCCAGCACCCTGAGCACGGAGCACCCCGAGCACTGAGCACCCAGCACCCTGAGCACTGAGCACCCAGCACCCTGAGCACTGAGCACCCAGCACCCCGAGCACTGAGCACCCAACACCCTGAGTACTGAGCACCCAAAACCCAGAGTACTGAGCACCCAGCACCCTGAGCACTGAGCACCCAGCACCCTGAGTACTGAGCACCCAGCACCCTGAGTACTGTACACCCAGCACCCTGAGCACTGAGCACTGAGCACCCTGAGCACTGAGTATTCAGCACTGTGCACCCTGACCACTGAGCACCCAGCACCCCGAGTACTGAGCACTGAGCACCCTGAGTACTGAGCACCAAGCACCCCGAGTAATGAGCACTGAGCACCCCGAGTACTGAGCACCCAGCACCCTGAGCACTGAGCACCCAGCACCCTGAGCACTGAGCACCCAGGACCCTTAGTACTGAGCACCCAGCACCCTGAGCACTGAGCACCCTGAGGACTGAGCACCCAGCACCCTGAGCACTGAGCACTGATCACCCTGAGCACTGAGCACCCAGCACCCCGAGCACTGAGCAATCAGCACCCCGAGTAATGAGCACCCAGCACCCCGAGTTCTGAGCAGCCAGCACCCTGAGTACTGAGCACCCAGCACACCGAGCACTGAGCACCCAGCACCCTGAGTACTGAGCACCCTGAGTACTGAGCACTGAGCACCCAGCACCCTGAGTACTGAGCACCCTGAGGACTGAGCACCCAGCACCCTGAGCACTGAGCACCCAGCACCCTGAGTACTGAGCACTGATCACCCTGAGCACTGAGCACCCAGCACCCCGAGCACTGAGCACCCAGCACCCTGAGTACTGAGCACCCAGCACCCTGAGTCCTGAGCACCCAGCACCCTGAGTACTGAGCACCCAGCACCCTGGGCACTGAGCACCCAGCACCCTGAGTGCTGAGCACCGAGCACCCTGAGTACTGAGCACCCAGCACCCTGAGTACTGAGCACACAGCACCCAGAGCACTGAGCACCCAGCACCCTGAGCATTGAGCACCCAGCACCCTGAGTACTGAGCACCCAGCACCCTGAGTACTGAACACCCAGCACCCTGAGCACTGAGCACTGAGCACCCAGCACCCTGACCACTGAGCAAAAAGCACAGCACTGAGCACCCCGAGCACTGAGCACCCAGCACATGGAGCACTGAGCACCCAGCACCCTGAGTACTGAGAAAGTTCACCCTGAGTACTGAGTACCCAGCACCCCGAGCACTGAGCACCCAGCACCCCGAGAATGAGCACCCAGCACCCTGAGTGCTGAGAACCGAGCACCCTGAGTACCTCGCACTCAGCACCCTGAGTACTGAGCCCCCAGCACCCTGAGTACTGAGCACCCAGCACCCCGAGCACTGAGCACCCAGCACCCCGAGAATGAGCACCCAGCACCCTGAGTACTGAGCACCTAGCACCCTGAGTACTGAGCCCTAAGCACCCAGAGCACTGAGCACCCTGAGTACTGAGCACAGAGCTCTCTGAGCACTGAGCACCCTGAATACTGAGCACCCAGCACCACGATCACTGAGCACCCAGCACCCTGAGCACTGAGCACCCAGCACCGTGAGCACTGAGCACCCAGCACCCTGAGTACTGAGCACCCAGCACGCTGAGTACTGAGCACCCAGCACCCCGAGGACTGAGCACCCAGCACCCAGAGTACTGAGCACTGAGCACCCAGCACCCCGAGCACTGAGCAGCCAGCACCCTGTGTACTGAGCACTGAGCACCCTGAGTACTAAGCACCCAGCACACTGAGCACTCAGCACCCAGCACCCTGAGCACTGAGCACCCAGCACCCTGAGCACTGAGCACCCAGCACCCTGAGCACGGAGCACCCCGAGGACTGAGCACCCAGCACCCTGAGCACTGAGCACCCAGCACCTTGAGTACTGAGCACCGAGCACCTCGAGCACTAAGCACACAGCACCCTGAGTACTGAGCACCCAGCACCCTGAGCACTGAGCACCCAGCACCCTGAGCACTGAGCACCAAGCACCCGGAGCACTGAGCACCCAGCACCCTGAGTACTGAGCACCCAACACCCAGAGTACTGAGCACCCAGCACCCTGAGCACTGAGCACCCAGCACCCTGATTACTGAGCACCCAGCACCTTGAGTACTGAACACCCAGCACCCTGAGCACTGAGCACTGAGCACCCTGAGTACTGAGCACCAAGCACCCCGAGTACTGAGCACTGAGCAACCTGAGTACTGAGCACCCAGCACCCTGAGCACTGAGCACCCAGCACCCTGAGCACTGAGCACCCAGCACCCTGAGTAATGAGCACCCAGCACCCTGAGCACTGAGCACACTGAGGACTGAGCACCCAGCACCCTGAGCACTGAGCACTGATCAACCTGAGCACTGAGCACCCAGCACCCCGAGCACTGAGCACCTAGCACCCTGAGTACTGAGCACCCAGCACCCCGAGTACTGAGCACGCAGCACCCTGAGTACTGAGCAACCAGCACCCCGAGCACTGAGCACCCAGCACCCTGAGTACTGAGCACCCTGAGTACTGAGCACTGAGCACCCAGCACCCTGAGTACTGTGCACCCTGAGGACTGAGCACCCAGCAACCTGAGCACTGAGCACCCAGCACCCTGAGTACTGAGCACTGATCACCCTGAGCACTGAGCACCCAGCACCCCGTGCACTGAGCACCCAGCACCCTGAGTACTGAGCACCAACCACCCTGAGCACTGAGCACCCAGCACCCTGAGTACTGAGCACCCAGCACCCTGAGTACTGAGCACCCAGCACCCTGGGCACTGAGCACCCAGCACCCTGAGTACTGAGCACCGAGCACCCTGAGTACTGAGCACCCAGCACCCTGAGTACTGAGCACCCAGCACCCTGAGCACTGAGCACCCAGCACCCTGAGCACTGAGCATCCAGCACCCTGAGTACTGAGCACCCAGCACCCTGAGTACTGAACACCCAGTACCCTGAGCACTGAGCACTGAGCACCCAGCACCCTGAGAACTGAGCACTGAGCACCCAGCACCCTGAGCACTGAGCACAAAGCACCCCGAGAACTGAGCACCCAGCACCCTGAGCACCCAGCACCCTGAGCACTGAGAACCCTGAGCACTGAGCACTGAGCACCCAGCACACTGAGTACTGAGTACCCAACACTCTGAGCACTGAGCACCCAGCACGCTGAGTACTGAGCACTGAGCACACAGCACCCTGAGTACTGAGCACCCAGCACCCCGAGCACTGAGCACCCAGCGCCCCGAGCACTGAGCACCCAGCACCCCGAGCACTGAGCACCCAGCCCACTGAGTACTGAGCACCCAGCACCCCGAGCACTGAGCACCCAGCACCCCTACCACTGAGCACCCAGCACCCTGAGTACTGAGCACCCAGCACCCTGAGCACTGAGCACCCAGCACCCTGAGTACTGAGCACCGAGCACCCTGAGTACTGAGCACTGAGCACCCTGAGCACTGAGCACCCAGCACCCCGAGCACTGAGCACCCAGCACCCCGAGCACTGAGCACCCATCACCCTGAGTACTGAGCACTCGGCACCCCGAGTACTGAGCACCGAGCACCCCGAGCACTGAGCACCCATCACCCTGAGCACTGAGCACCCAGCACCTTGAGTACTGAGCACCGAGCACCTCGAGCACTGAGCACCCAGCACCCTGAGTACTGAGCACCCAGCACCCTGAGCACTGAGCACCCAGCACCCTGAGCACTGAGCACCCAGCACCCTGAGTACTGAGCAAACAACTCCCAGAGTACTGAGCACCCAGCACCCTGAGCACTGACCACCCAGCACCTTGAGTACTGAGCACCCAGCACCCTGATTACTGAGCACCCAGCACCCTGAGTACTGAACACCCAGCACCCTGAGCACTGAGTACTGAGCACCCAGCACCCTGAATACTGAGCAACCAGCACCCTAAGCACTGAGCCAGGAGCACCCAGCACCCTGAGCACTGAGCACTGAGCACCCAGCACCCCGAGCACTGAGCACCCAGCACCCCGAGCACTGAGCACCCAGCACCCTTAGCACTGAGCACCCAGCACCCTGAGCACTGAGCACCCAGCACCCTGAGAACTGAGCACCCAGCACCCTTAGTACTGAGCACCCAGCACCCTGAGTACTGAGCACTCAGCACCCTGAGTGCTGAGCACCGAGCACCCCGAGCACTGAGCACCCAGCACCTTGAGCACTGAGCACCCTGAGGACTGAGCACCCAGCACCCTGAGCACTGAGCACCGATCACCCTGAGCACTGAGCACCCAGCACCCCGAGAACTGAGCACCCAGCACCCTGAGTACTGAGCAGCCAGCAACCTCAGCACTGAGCACCCAGCACCCCGAGTACTGAGCACCGAGCACCCCGAGCACTGAGGACCCAGCACACTGAGTACTGAGCACCCAGCACCCCGAGTACTGAGCACCGAGCACCCCGAGCACTGAGGACCCAGCACACTGAGTACTGAGCACCCAGCACCCTGAGTACTGAGCACTGAGCACCCCGAGTACTGAGCACCCAGCAGCCCGAGCACTGAGCACCTAGCACCCTGAGTACTGAGAACAGATCACCCTGAGTACTGAGCACCCAGCACCCTGAGTACTGAGCCGCCAGCACCCTGAGTACTGAGCACCCAGCACCACGAGCACTGAGCACCCAGCACCCCAAGAATGAGCACCCAGCACCCTGAGTACTGAGCAACCAGCACCCTGAGTACTGAGCACTAAGCACCCAGAGCACTGAGCACCCAGCACCCCGAGCATGGAGCACCCAGGACCCCGAGCACTGAGTACTGAGCACCCAGCACCTTGAGTACTGAGCACCGAGCTCCCCGAGCACTGAGCACCCTGAGTACTGAGCACCAAGCACCCCGAGTAATGAGCACTGAGCACCCCGAGTACTGAGCACCCAGCACCCTGAGCACTGAGCACCCAGCACCCTGAGCACTGAGCACCCAGGACCCTTAGTACTGAGCACCCAGCACCCTGAGCACTGAGCACCCTGAGGACTGAGCACCCAGCACCCTGAGCACTGAGCACTGATCACCCTGAGCACTGAGCACCCAGCACCCCGAGCACTGAGCAATCAGCACCCCGAGTAATGAGCACCCAGCACCCCGAGTTCTGAGCACCCAGCACCCTGAGTACTGAGCACCCAGCACACCGAGCACTGAGCACCCAGCACCCTGAGTACTGAGCACCCTGAGTACTGAGCACTGAGCACCCAGCACCCTGAGTACTGAGCACCCTGAGTACTGAGCACCCAGCACCCTGAGCACTGAGCACCCAGCACCCTGAGTACTGAGCACTGATCACCCTGAGCACTGAGCACCCAGCACCCCGAGCACTGAGCACCCAGCACCCTGAGTACTGAGCACCCAGCACCCTGAGTACTGAGCACCCAGCACCCTGAGTACTGAGCACCCAGCACCCTGGGCACTGAGCACCCAGCACCCTGAGTGCTGAGCACCGAGCACCCTGAGTACTGAGCACCCAGCACCCTGAGTACTGAGCACACAGCACCCAGAGCACTGAGCACCCAGCACCCTGAGCATTGAGCACCCAGCACCCTGAGTACTGAGCACCCAGCACCCTGAGTACTGAACACCCAGCACCCTGAGCACTGAGCACTGAGCACCCAGCACCCTGACCACTGAGCAAAAAGCACAGCACTGAGCACCCCGAGCACTGAGCACCCAGCACATGGAGCACTGAGCACCCAGCACCCTGAGTACTGAGAAAGTTCACCCTGAGTACTGAGTACCCAGCACCCCGAGCACTGAGCACCCAGCACCCCGAGAATGAGCACCCAGCACCCTGAGTGCTGAGAACCGAGCACCCTGAGTACCTCGCACTCAGCACCCTGAGTACTGAGCCCCCAGCACCCTGAGTACTGAGCACCCAGCACCCCGAGCACTGAGCACCCAGCACCCCGAGAATGAGCACCCAGCACCCTGAGTACTGAGCACCTAGCACCCTGAGTACTGAGCCCTAAGCACCCAGAGCACTGAGCACCCTGAGTACTGAGCACCGAGCTCTCTGAGCACTGAGCACCCTGAATACTGAGCACCCAGCACCACGATCACTGAGCACCCAGCACCCTGAGCACTGAGCACCCAGCACCGTGAGCACTGAGCACCCAGCACCCTGAGTACTGAGCACCCAGCACGCTGAGTACTGAGCACCCAGCACCCCGAGCACTGAGCACCTAGCACCCTGAGTACTGAGCACCCAGCACCCCGAGTACTGAGCACGCAGCACCCTGAGTACTGAGCAACCAGCACCCCGAGCACTGAGCACCCAGCACCCTGAGTACTGAGCACCCTGAGTACTGAGCACTGAGCACCCAGCACCCTGAGTACTGTGCACCCTGAGGACTGAGCACCCAGCAACCTGAGCACTGAGCACCCAGCACCCTGAGTACTGAGCACTGATCACCCTGAGCACTGAGCACCCAGCACCCCGTGCACTGAGCACCCAGCACCCTGAGTACTGAGCACCAACCACCCTGAGCACTGAGCACCCAGCACCCTGAGTACTGAGCACCCAGCACCCTGAGTACTGAGCACCCAGCACCCTGGGCACTGAGCACCCAGCACCCTGAGTACTGAGCACCGAGCACCCTGAGTACTGAGCACCCAGCACCCTGAGTACTGAGCACCCAGCACCCTGAGCACTGAGCACCCAGCACCCTGAGCACTGAGCATCCAGCACCCTGAGTACTGAGCACCCAGCACCCTGAGTACTGAACACCCAGTACCCTGAGCACTGAGCACTGAGCACCCAGCACCCTGAGCACTGAGCACTGAGCACCCAGCACCCTGAGCACTGAGCACAAAGCACCCCGAGAACTGAGCACCCAGCACCCTGAGCACCCAGCACCCTGAGCACTGAGAACCCTGAGCACTGAGCACTGAGCACCCAGCACACTGAGTACTGAGTACCCAACACTCTGAGCACTGAGCACCCAGCACGCTGAGTACTGAGCACTGAGCACACAGCACCCTGAGTACTGAGCACCCAGCACCCCGAGCACTGAGCACCCAGCGCCCCGAGCACTGAGCACCCAGCACCCCGAGCACTGAGCACCCAGCCCACTGAGTACTGAGCACCCAGCACCCCGAGCACTGAGCACCCAGCACCCCTACCACTGAGCACCCAGCACCCTGAGTACTGAGCACCCAGCACCCTGAGCACTGAGCACCCAGCACCCTGAGTACTGAGCACCCAGCACCCTGAGTACTGAGCACTGAGCACCCTGAGCACTGAGCACCCAGCACCCCGAGCACTGAGCACCCAGCACCCCGAGCACTGAGCACCCATCACCCTGAGTACTGAGCACTCGGCACCCCGAGTACTGAGCACCGAGCACCCCGAGCACTGAGCACCCATCACCCTGAGCACTGAGCACCCAGCACCTTGAGTACTGAGCACCGAGCACCTCGAGCACTGAGCACCCAGCACCCTGAGTACTGAGCACCCAGCACCCTGAGCACTGAGCACCCAGCACCCTGAGCACTGAGCACCCAGCACCCTGAGTACTGAGCAAACAACTCCCAGAGTACTGAGCACCCAGCACCCTGAGCACTGACCACCCAGCACCTTGAGTACTGAGCACCCAGCACCCTGATTACTGAGCACCCAGCACCCTGAGTACTGAACACCCAGCACCCTGAGCACTGAGTACTGAGCACCCAGCACCCTGAATACTGAGCAACCAGCACCCTAAGCACTGAGCCAGGAGCACCCAGCACCCTGAGCACTGAGCACTGAGCACCCAGCACCCCGAGCACTGAGCACCCAGCACCCCGAGCACTGAGCACCCAGCACCCTTAGCACTGAGCACCCAGCACCCTGAGCACTGAGCACCCAGCACCCTGAGAACTGAGCACCCAGCACCCTTAGTACTGAGCACCCAGCACCCTGAGTACTGAGCACTCAGCACCCTGAGTGCTGAGCACCGAGCACCCCGAGCACTGAGCACCCAGCACCTTGAGCACTGAGCACCCTGAGGACTGAGCACCCAGCACCCTGAGCACTGAGCACCGATCACCCTGAGCACTGAGCACCCAGCACCCCGAGAACTGAGCACCCAGCACCCTGAGTACTGAGCAGCCAGCAACCTCAGCACTGAGCACCCAGCACCCCGAGTACTGAGCACCGAGCACCCCGAGCACTGAGGACCCAGCACACTGAGTACTGAGCACCCAGCACCCCGAGTACTGAGCACCGAGCACCCCGAGCACTGAGGACCCAGCACACTGAGTACTGAGCACCCAGCACCCTGAGTACTGAGCACTGAGCACCCCGAGTACTGAGCACCCAGCAGCCCGAGCACTGAGCACCTAGCACCCTGAGTACTGAGAACAGATCACCCTGAGTACTGAGCACCCAGCACCCTGAGTACTGAGCCGCCAGCACCCTGAGTACTGAGCACCCAGCACCCCGAGCACTGAGCACCCAGCACCCCAAGAATGAGCACCCAGCACCCTGAGTACTGAGCAACCAGCACCCTGAGTACTGAGCACTAAGCACCCAGAGCACTGAGCACCCAGCACCCCGAGCATGGAGCACCCAGGACCCCGAGCACTGAGTACTGAGCACCCAGCACCTTGAGTACTGAGCACCGAGCTCCCCGAGCACTGAGCACCCTGAGTACTGAGCACCAAGCACCCCGAGTAATGAGCACTGAGCACCCCGAGTACTGAGCACCCAGCACCCTGAGCACTGAGCACCCAGCACCCTGAGCACTGAGCACCCAGGACCCTTAGTACTGAGCACCCAGCACCCTGAGCACTGAGCACCCTGAGGACTGAGCACCCAGCACCCTGAGCACTGAGCACTGATCACCCTGAGCACTGAGCACCCAGCACCCCGAGCACTGAGCAATCAGCACCCCGAGTAATGAGCACCCAGCACCCCGAGTTCTGAGCACCCAGCACCCTGAGTACTGAGCACCCAGCACACCGAGCACTGAGCACCCAGCACCCTGAGTACTGAGCACCCTGAGTACTGAGCACTGAGCACCCAGCACCCTGAGTACTGAGCACCCTGAGTACTGAGCACCCAGCACCCTGAGCACTGAGCACCCAGCACCCTGAGTACTGAGCACTGATCACCCTGAGCACTGAGCACCCAGCACCCCGAGCACTGAGCACCCAGCACCCTGAGTACTGAGCACCCAGCACCCTGAGTACTGAGCACCCAGCACCCTGAGTACTGAGCACCCAGCACCCTGGGCACTGAGCACCCAGCACCCTGAGTGCTGAGCACCGAGCACCCTGAGTACTGAGCACCCAGCACCCTGAGTACTGAGCACACAGCACCCAGAGCACTGAGCACCCAGCACCCTGAGCATTGAGCACCCAGCACCCTGAGTACTGAGCACCCAGCACCCTGAGTACTGAACACCCAGCACCCTGAGCACTGAGCACTGAGCACCCAGCACCCTGACCACTGAGCAAAAAGCACAGCACTGAGCACCCCGAGCACTGAGCACCCAGCACATGGAGCACTGAGCACCCAGCACCCTGAGTACTGAGAAAGTTCACCCTGAGTACTGAGTACCCAGCACCCCGAGCACTGAGCACCCAGCACCCCGAGAATGAGCACCCAGCACCCTGAGTGCTGAGAACCGAGCACCCTGAGTACCTCGCACTCAGCACCCTGAGTACTGAGCCCCCAGCACCCTGAGTACTGAGCACCCAGCACCCCGAGCACTGAGCACCCAGCACCCCGAGAATGAGCACCCAGCACCCTGAGTACTGAGCACCTAGCACCCTGAGTACTGAGCCCTAAGCACCCAGAGCACTGAGCACCCTGAGTACTGAGCACCGAGCTCTCTGAGCACTGAGCACCCTGAATACTGAGCACCCAGCACCACGATCACTGAGCACCCAGCACCCTGAGCACTGAGCACCCAGCACCGTGAGCACTGAGCACCCAGCACCCTGAGTACTGAGCACCCAGCACGCTGAGTACTGAGCACCCAGCACCCCGAGGACTGAGCACCCAGCACCCAGAGTACTGAGCACTGAGCACCCAGCACCCCGAGCACTGAGCAGCCAGCACCCTGTGTACTGAGCACTGAGCACCCTGAGTACTAAGCACCCAGCACACTGAGCACTCAGCACCCAGCACCCTGAGCACTGAGCACCCAGCACCCTGAGCACTGAGCACCCAGCACCCTGAGCACGGAGCACCCCGAGGACTGAGCACCCAGCACCCTGAGCACTGAGCACCCAGCACCTTGAGTACTGAGCACCGAGCACCTCGAGCACTAAGCACACAGCACCCTGAGTACTGAGCACCCAGCACCCTGAGCACTGAGCACCCAGCACCCTGAGCACTGAGCACCAAGCACCCGGAGCACTGAGCACCCAGCACCCTGAGTACTGAGCACCCAACACCCAGAGTACTGAGCACCCAGCACCCTGAGCACTGAGCACCCAGCACCCTGATTACTGAGCACCCAGCACCTTGAGTACTGAACACCCAGCACCCTGAGCACTGAGCACTGAGCACCCTGAGTACTGAGCACCAAGCACCCCGAGTACTGAGCACTGAGCAACCTGAGTACTGAGCACCCAGCACCCTGAGCACTGAGCACCCAGCACCCTGAGCACTGAGCACCCAGCACCCTGAGTAATGAGCACCCAGCACCCTGAGCACTGAGCACACTGAGGACTGAGCACCCAGCACCCTGAGCACTGAGCACTGATCAACCTGAGCACTGAGCACCCAGCACCCCGAGCACTGAGCACCTAGCACCCTGAGTACTGAGCACCCAGCACCCCGAGTACTGAGCACGCAGCACCCTGAGTACTGAGCAACCAGCACCCCGAGCACTGAGCACCCAGCACCCTGAGTACTGAGCACCCTGAGTACTGAGCACTGAGCACCCAGCACCCTGAGTACTGTGCACCCTGAGGACTGAGCACCCAGCAACCTGAGCACTGAGCACCCAGCACCCTGAGTACTGAGCACTGATCACCCTGAGCACTGAGCACCCAGCACCCCGTGCACTGAGCACCCAGCACCCTGAGTACTGAGCACCAACCACCCTGAGCACTGAGCACCCAGCACCCTGAGTACTGAGCACCCAGCACCCTGAGTACTGAGCACCTAGCACCCTGGGCACTGAGCACCCAGCACCCTGAGTACTGAGCACCGAGCACCCTGAGTACTGAGCACCCAGCACCCTGAGTACTGAGCACCCAGCACCCTGAGCACTGAGCACCCAGCACCCTGAGCACTGAGCACCCAGCACCCTGAGTACTGAGCACCCAGCACCCTGAGTACTGAACACCCAGTACCCTGAGCACTGAGCACTGAGCACCCAGCACCCTGAGCACTGAGCACTGAGCACCCAGCACCCTGAGCACTGAGCACAAAGCACCCCGAGAACTGAGCACCCAGCACCCTGAGCACCCAGCACCCTGAGCACTGAGAACCCTGAGCACTGAGCACTGAGCACCCAGCACACTGAGTACTGAGTACCCAACACTCTGAGCACTGAGCACCCAGCACGCTGAGTACTGAGCACTGAGCACACAGCACCCTGAGTACTGAGCACCCAGCACCCCGAGCACTGAGCACCCAGCGCCCCGAGCACTGAGCACCCAGCACCCCGAGCACTGAGCACCCAGCCCCCTGAGTACTGAGCACCCAGCACCCCGAGCACTGAGCACCCAGCACCCCTAGCACTGAGCACCCAGCACCCTGAGTACTGAGCACCCAGCACCCTGAGCACTGAGCACCCAGCACCCTGAGTACTGAGCACCCAGCACCCTGAGTACTGAGCACTGAGCACCCTGAGCACTGAGCACCCAGCACCCCGAGCACTGAGCACCCAGCACCCCGAGCACTGAGCACCCATCACCCTGAGTACTGAGCACTCGGCACCCCGAGTACTGAGCACCGAGCACCCCGAGCACTGAGCACCCATCACCCTGAGCACTGAGCACCCAGCACCTTGAGTACTGAGCACCGAGCACCTCGAGCACTGAGCACCCAGCACCCTGAGTACTGAGCACCCAGCACCCTGAGCACTGAGCACCCAGCACCCTGAGCACTGAGCACCCAGCACCCTGAGTACTGAGCAAACAACTCCCAGAGTACTGAGCACCCAGCACCCTGAGCACTGACCACCCAGCACCTTGAGTACTGAGCACCCAGCACCCTGATTACTGAGCACCCAGCACCCTGAGTACTGAACACCCAGCACCCTGAGCACTGAGTACTGAGCACCCAGCACCCTGAATACTGAGCAACCAGCACCCTAAGCACTGAGCCAGGAGCACCCAGCACCCTGAGCACTGAGCACTGAGCACCCAGCACCCCGAGCACTGAGCACCCAGCACCCCGAGCACTGAGCACCCAGCACCCTTAGCACTGAGCACCCAGCACCCTGAGCACTGAGCACCCAGCACCCTGAGAACTGAGCACCCAGCACCCTTAGTACTGAGCACCCAGCACCCTGAGTACTGAGCACTCAGCACCCTGAGTGCTGAGCACCGAGCACCCCGAGCACTGACCACCCAGCACCTTGAGCACTGAGCACCCTGAGGACTGAGCACCCAGCACCCTGAGCACTGAGCACCGATCACCCTGAGCACTGAGCACCCAGCACCCCGAGAACTGAGCACCCAGCACCCTGAGTACTGAGCAGCCAGCAACCTCAGCACTGAGCACCCAGCACCCCGAGTACTGAGCACCGAGCACCCCGAGCACTGAGGACCCAGCACACTGAGTACTGAGCACCCAGCACCCCGAGTACTGAGCACCGAGCACCCCGAGCACTGAGGACCCAGCACACTGAGTACTGAGCACCCAGCACCCTGAGTACTGAGCACTGAGCACCCCGAGTACTGAGCACCCAGCAGCCCGAGCACTGAGCACCTAGCACCCTGAGTACTGAGAACAGATCACCCTGAGTACTGAGCACCCAGCACCCTGAGTACTGAGCCGCCAGCACCCTGAGTACTGAGCACCCAGCACCCCGAGCACTGAGCACCCAGCACCCCAAGAATGAGCACCCAGCACCCTGAGTACTGAGCAACCAGCACCCTGAGTACTGAGCACTAAGCACCCAGAGCACTGAGCACCCAGCACCCCGAGCATGGAGCACCCAGGACCCCGAGCACTGAGTACTGAGCACCCAGCACCTTGAGTACTGAGCACCGAGCTCCCCGAGCACTGAGCACCCTGAGTACTGAGCACCCAGCACCCCGAGCATGGAGCACCCAGGACCCCGAGCACTGAGTACTGAGCACCCAGCACCTTGAGTACTGAGCACCCAGCACGCTGAGTACTGAGCACCCAGCACCCAGAGCACTGAGCACCCAGCACCCTGAGTACTGAGCACTGTGCACCCAGCACCCCGAGCACTGAGCACCCAGCACCCTGTGTACTGAGCACTGAGCACCCTGAGTACTAAGCACCCAACACGCTGAGTACTGAGCACCCAGCACGCTGAGTACTGAGCACTGAGCACCCTGAGCACTGTGCACCCAGCACCCCGAGCACTGAGCACCCAGCACCCTGTGTACTGAGCACTGAGCACCCTGAGCACTGAGCACCCAGCAGCCTGAGCACTGAGCACCCATCACCCTGAGTACTGAGCACCCAGCACGCTGAGTACTGAGCACCCAGCACCCAGAGCACTGAGCACCCAGCACCCTGAGTACTGAGCACTGTGCACCCAGCACCCCGAGCACTGAGCACCCAGCACCCTGTGTACTGAGCACTGAGCACCCTGAGTACTAAGCACCCAACACGCTGAGTACTGAGCACCCAGGACCCTGAGCACTGAGCACCGAGCACCCCGAGCACTGAGCACCCAGGACCCTGAGCACTCAGCACCCAGCACCCCGAGCACTGAGAACCCAGCAGCCTGAGCACTGAGCACCCAGCAGCCTGAGCACGGAGCACCCCGAGGACTGAGCACCCAGCACCCTGATCACTGAGCACGGAGCACCCCGAGGACTGAGCACCCAGCACCCTGAGCACTGAGCACCCAGCACCTTGAGTACTGAGCACAGAGCACCCTGAGCACTGAGCACCCAGCACCCTGAGTAATGAGCACCCAGCACCCTGAGCACTGAGCACCCAGCACCCTGAGCAGTGAGCACGCAGCACCCCGAGAACTGAGCACCCAGCACCCTGAGTACTGAGCACCCAGCACCCTGAGTACTGAGCACCCAGCACCCTGAGTACTGAGCAAACAACACCCAGAGTACTGAGCACCCAGCACCCTGAGCACTGACCACCCAGCACCTTGAGTACTGAGCACCCAGCACCCTGATTACTGAGCACCCAGCACCCTGAGTACTGAAAACCCAGCACCCTGAGCACTGAGTACTGAGCACCCAGCACCCTGAATACTGAGCAACCAGCACCCTGAGCACTGAGCCCTGAGCACCCAGCACCCTGAGCACTGAGCACTGAGCACCCAGCACCCCGAGCACTGAGCACCCAGCACCCCGAGCACTGAGCACCCAGCACCCTTAGCACTGAGCACCCAGCACCCTGAGCACTGAGCACCCAGCACCCTGAGTACTGAGCACCCAGCACCCTGAGTACTGAGCACACAGCACCCTGAGTACTGAGCACTCAGCACCCTGAGTACTGAGCACCCAGCACCTTGAGCACTGAGCACCCTGAGGACTGAGCACGCAGCACCCTGAGCACTGAGCACCGATCACCCTGAGCACTTTGCACCCAGCACCCCGAGAACTGAGCACCCAGCACCCTGAGTACTGATTACCCAGCACCCTGAGTAATGAGCACCGAGGACAGTGAGAACTGAGCACCCAGCACGCTGAGTACTGAGCACTGAGCACCCTGAGTACTGAGCACCGAGCACGCGGAGTACTGAGCACCCAGCACCCTGAGCACTGAGCAGCCAGCAACCTCAGCACTGAGCACCCAGCACCCTGAGTACTGAGCACCCAGCACCCCGAGTACTGAGCACCGAGCACCCCGAGCACTGAGGACCCAGCACACTGAGTACTGAGCACCCAGCACCCTGAGTACTGAGCACTGAGCACCCCGAGTACTGAGCACCCAGCAGCCCGAGCACTGAGCACCTAGCACCCTGAGTACTGAGAACAGATCACCCTGAGTGCTGAGCACCCAGCACCCTCAGTACTGAGCCCCCAGCACCCTGAGTACTGAGCACCCAGCACCCCGAGCACTGAGCACCCAGCACCCCAAGAATGAGCACCCAGCACCCTGAGTACTGAGCAACCAGCACCCTGAGTACTGAGCACTAAGCACCCAGAGCACTGAGCACCCAGCACCCCGAGCATGGAGCACCCAGGACCCCGAGCACTGAGTACTGAGCACCCAGCACCTTGAGTACTGAGCACCGAGCTCCCCGAGCACTGAGCACCCTGAGTACTGAGCACCCAGCACCCTGAGCACTGAGCACCCAACACCCATAGTACTGAGCACCCAGCACCCTGAGCACTGAGCACCCAGCACCCTGAGTACTGAGCACCCAGCACCCTGAGTACTGAACACCCAGCACCCTGAGCACTGAGCACTGAGCACCCTGAGCACTGAGTTCTGAGCACTGAGCACCCTGAGCACTGAGCACCCTGCACCCCGAGTACTGAGCACCCAGCACCCCGAGCACTGAGCACCCAGCGCCCTGAGCACTGAGCACCCAGCACCCCGAACACTGAGCACTGAGCACCCTGAGCACTGAGCACCCAGCACCCCGAGTACTGAGCAATGAGCACCCTGAGAACTGAGCACCAAGCACCCCCAGTACTGAGCACTGAGCACCCTGAGTACTGAGCACCCAGCACCCTGAGCACTGAGCACCCAGCACCCTGAGTACTGAGCACTGAGAACCCTGTGTACTGAGCACCGAGCACCCTGAGTACTGAGCACCCAGCACCCTGATCACTGAGCAAGGAGCACCCCGAGGACTGAGCACCCCGCACCCTGAGCACTGAGCACCCAGCACCTTGAGTACTGAGCACCGAGCACCCCGAGCACTGAGCACCCAGCACCCTGAGTACTGAGCACCCAGCACCCTGAGCACTGAGCACCCAGCACCCTGAGCAGTGAGCACGCAGCACCCCGAGCACTGAGCACCCAGCACCCTGAGTACTGAGCACCCAGCACCCTGAGTACTGAGCACCCAGCACCCTGAGTACTGAGCACCCAGCACCTCGAGTACTGAGCATCCAGCACCCTGAGTACTGAACAGCCAGCACCCCGAGCACTGAGCACCCGGCACCCTGAGTACTGAGCACCCTGAGTACTGAGCACTGAGCACCCAGCACCCTGAGGACTGAGCACCCTGAGGACTGAGCACCCAGCACCCTGAGCACTGAGCACCGAGTACCCTGAGTACTGAGCCCTGATCACCCTGAGCACTGAGCACCCAGCACCCCGAGCACTGAGCACCCAGCACCCTGAGTACTGAGCACCCAGCACCCTGAGCACTGAGCACCCAGCACCATGAGTACTGAGCACCCAGCACCCTGAGTACTGAGCACCCAGTACCCTGGGCACTGAGCACCCAGCACCCTGAGTACTGAGCAGCGAGCACCCTGAGTACTGAGCACACAGCACCCTGAGTACTGAGCACCCAGCACCCTGAGCAATGAGCCCCCAGCACCCTGAGCACTGAGCACCCAGCATCCTGAGTACTGAGCACCCAGCACCCTGAGTACTGAACACCCAGCACCCTGAGCACTGAGCACTGAGCACCCAGCACCCTGAGCACTGAGCACTGAGCACCCAGCACCCTGAGCACTGAGCACCCAGCACCCCGAGCACTGAGCACCCAGCACCCTGAGCACCCAGCACCCTAAGCACTGAGCACCCTGAGCACTGAGCACTGAGCACACAGCACGCTGAGTACTGAGCACTGAGCACACAGCACCCTGAGTACTGAGCACGCAGCACCCCGAGCACTGAGCACCCAGCGCCCCGAGCACTGACCACAAAGCACCCCGAGCACTGAGCACCCACCACACTGAGTACTGAGCACCCAGCACCCCGAGCACTGAGCACCCATCACCCTGAGTACTGAGCACTCAGCACCCTGAGTACTGAGAACCGAGCACCCTGAGCACTGAGCACCCAGCACGCTGAGTACTGAGCACCCAACACCCAGAGTACTGAGCACCCAGCACCCTGAGCACTGAGCACCCAGCACCCTGAGTACTGAGCACCCAGCACCCTGAGTACTGAGCACCCAGCACCCTGAGTACTGAACACCCAGCACCCTGAGCACTGAGCACCCAGCACCCTGAGCACTGAGCACCCAGCACCCTGAGCACTGAGCACTGAGCACCCTGATCACTGAGTACTGAGCACCGAGCACCCTGAGTACTGAGCACCCAGCACCCTGATCACTGAGCAAGGAGCACCCCGAGGACTGAGCACCCTGCACCCTGAGCACTGAGCACCCAGCACCTTGAGTACTGAGCACCGAGCACCCCGAGCACTGAGCACCCAGCACCCTGAGTACTGAGCACCCAGCACCCTGAGCACTGAGCACCCAGCACCCTGAGCAGTGAGCACGCAGCACCCCGAGCACTGAGCACCCAGCACCCTGAGTACTGAGCACCCAGCACCCTGAGTACTGAGCACCCAGCACCCTGAGTACTGAGCACCCAGCACCTCGAGTACTGAGCATCCAGCACCCTGAGTACTGAGCACCCAGCACCCCGAGCACTGAGCACCCGGCACCCTGAGTACTGAGCACCCTGAGTACTGAGCACTGAGCACCCAGCACCCTGAGGACTGAGCACCCTGAGGACTGAGCACCCAGCACCCTGAGCACTGAGCACCGAGTACCCTGAGTACTGAGCCCTGATCACCCTGAGCACTGAGCACCCAGCACCCCGAGCACTGAGCACCCAGCACCCTGAGTACTGAGCACCCAGCACCCTGAGCACTGAGCACCCAGCACCATGAGTACTGAGCACCCAGCACCCTGAGTACTGAGCACCCAGCACCCTGGGCACTGAGCACCCAGCACCCTGAGTACTGAGCAGCGAGCACCCTGAGTACTGAGCACACAGCACCCTGAGTACTGAGCACCCAGCACCCTGAGCAATGAGCCCCCAGCACCCTGAGCACTGAGCACCCAGCACCCTGAGTACTGAGCACCCAGCACCCTGAGTACTGAACACCCAGCACCCTGAGCACTGAGCACTGAGCACCCAGCACCCTGAGCACTGAGCACTGAGCACCCAGCACCCTGAGCACTGAGCACCCAGCACCCCGAGCACTGAGCACCCAGCACCCTGAGCACCCAGCACCCTAAGCACTGAGCACCCTGAGCACTGAGCACTGAGCACACAGCACGCTGAGTACTGAGCACTGAGCACACAGCACCCTGAGTACTGAGCACGCAGCACCCCGAGCACTGAGCACCCAGCGCCCCGAGCACTGACCACAAAGCACCCCGAGCACTGAGCACCCACCACACTGAGTACTGAGCACCCAGCACCCCGAGCACTGAGCACCCATCACCCTGAGTACTGAGCACTCAGCACCCTGAGTACTGAGAACCGAGCACCCTGAGCACTGAGCACCCAGCACGCTGAGTACTGAGCACCCAACACCCAGAGTACTGAGCACCCAGCACCCTGAGCACTGAGCACCCAGCACCCTGAGTACTGAGCACCCAGCACCCTGAGTACTGAGCACCCAGCACCCTGAGTACTGAACACCCAGCACCCTGAGCACTGAGCACTGAGCACCCTGAGCACTGAGTACTGAGCACTGAGCACCCTGAGCACTGAGCACCCAGCACACCGAGTACTGAACACCCAGCACCCTGAGTACTGAACACCCAGCACCCTGAGCACTGAGCATTGAGCACCCTGAGCACTGAGTAATGAGCACTGAGCACCCTGAGCACTGAGCACCCAGCACACCGAGTACTGAACACCCAGCACCCTGAGTACTGAACACCCAGCACCCTGAGCACTGAGTACTGAGCACTGAGCACCCTGAGCACTGAGCACACAGCACCCTGAGTACTGAGCACCCAGCACCCTGAGTACTGAACACCCAGCACCCTGAGCACTGAGCACTGAGCACCCGGCACCCCGAGCACTGAGCACTGAGCACCCTGAGCACTGAGCACCCAGCACCCCGAGTACTGAGCACTGAGCAATATGAGTACTGAGCACCCAGCACCCTGAGCACTGAGCACCCAGCACCCTGAGTACTGAGCACCCAGCACCCTGAGTACTGAACACCCAGCACCCTGAGTACTGAGCACCAAGCACCCCGAGTACTGAGCACTGAGCAATCTGAGTACTGAGCACCCAGCACCCTGAGCACTGAGCACCCAGCAACCTGAGTACTGAGCACCCAGCACCCTGAGCACTGAGCACCCAGCACGCTGAGTACTGAGCACCCAGCACCCCGAGCACTGAGCACCCAGCACCCTGAGTACTGAGCACTGAGCACCCAGCACCCCGAGCACTGAGCACCCAGCACCCTGTGTACTGAGCACTGAGCATCCTGAGAACAAAGCACCCAGCACCCTGAGAACTGAGCACCCAGGACCCTGAGCACTGAGCACCGAGCACCCCGAGCACTGAGCACCCAGCACCCTGAGCACTCAGCACCCAGCACCCCGAGCACTGCGAACCCAGCACCCTGAGCACTGAGCACCCAGCACCCTGAGCACGGAGCACACCGAGGACTGAGCACCCAGCACCCTGAGCACTGAGCACCCAGCACCTTGAGTACTGAGCACCGAGCACCTCGAGCACTAAGCACCCAGCACCCTGAGTACTGAGCACCCAGCACCCTGAGCACTGAGCACCCAGCACCCTGAGCACTGAGCACCCAGGACCCTGAGTACTGAGCACCCAACACCCAGAGTACTGAGCACTGAGCACCCTGAGCATTGAGCACCCAGCACCCCGAGCACCGAGCACCCAGCACCCTGAGCACTGAGCACCCAGCACCCTGAGCACTGAGCACCCAGGACCCTGAGTACTGAGCACCCAACACCCAGAGTACTGAGCACTGAGCACCCTGAGCATTGAGCACCCAGCACCCCGAGTACTGAGCACCCAGCACCCCGAGCACTGAGCACTGAGCACCCTGAGCACTGTGCACCCAGCAACCCAAGTACTGAGCAATGAGAACCCTGAGTACTGAGCACCAAGCACCCCGAGTACTGAGCACTGAGCACCCTGAGTACTGAGCACCCAGCACCCTGAGCACTGAGCACCCAGCACCCTGAGTACAGAGCACTGAGAACCCTGAGTACTGAGCACCGAGCACCCTGAGTACTGAGCACTGAGCACCCCGAGCACTGAGCACCCAGCACACTGAGCACCCAGCACCCTAAGCACTGAGCACCCTGAGCACTGAGCACTGAGCACCCAGCACGCTGAGTACTGAGCACTGAGCACACAGCACCCTGAGTACTGAGCACCCAGCACCCCGAGCACTGAGCACCCAGCGCCCCGAGCACTGAGCACAAAGCACCCCGAGCACTGAGCACCCAGCACACTGAGTACTGAGCACCCAGCACCCCGAGCACTGAGCACCCAGCACCCCGAGCACTGAACACCCAGCACCCTGAGTACTGAGCACCCAGCACCCCGAGCACTGAGCACCCAGCACCCTGAGTACTGAGCACCCAGCACCCTGAGTACTGAGCACTGAGCACCCTGAGCACTGAGCACCCAGCACCCCGAGGACTGAGCACCCAGCACCCTGAGTACTGAGCACCAATCACCCTGAGTACTGAGGACTCAGCACCCTGAGTACTGAGCACCGAGCACACCGAGCACTGAGCACCCAGCACCCTGAGCACGGAGCACCCCGAGGACTGAGCACCCAGCACCCTGAGCACTGAGCACCCAGCACCTTGAGTACTGAGCACCGAGCACCTCGAGCACTGAGCACCCAGTACCCTGAGTACTGAGCACGCAGCACCCTGAGCACTGAGCACCCAGCACCCTGAGCACTGAGCACCGAGCACGCTGAGTACTGAGCACCCAACACCCAGAGTACTGAGCAACCAGCACCCTGAGCACTGAGCACCTAGCACTCCGAGCACTGAGCACACAGCACCCCGAGAATGAGCACACAGCACCCTGAGTACTGAGCACCCAGCACCCTGAGTTCTGAGCACCTAGCACTCCGAGCACTGAGCACACAGCACCCCGAGAATGAGCACACAGCACCCTGAGTACTGAGCACCCAGCACCCTGAGTACTGAACACTAAGCACCCAGAGCACTGAGCACCCAGCACCCCGAGCACGGAGCACCCAGGACCCCGAGCACTGTGTACTGAGCACCCAGCACCCTGAGTACTGAGCACCGAGCTCCCCGAGCACTGAGCACCCTGAGTACTGAGCACCCAGCACACCGAGTACTGAACACCCAGCACCCTGAGTACTGAACACCCAGCACCCTGAGTACTGAACACCCAGCACCCTGAGCACTGAGCACTGAGCACCCTGAGCACTGAGTAATGAGCACTGAGCACCCTGAGCACTGAGCACCCAGCACACCGAGTACTGAACACCCAGCACCCTGAGTACTGAACACCCAGCACCCTGAGCACTGAGTACTGAGCACTGACCACCCTGAGCACTGAGAACCCAGCACCCTGAGTACTGAGCACCCAGCACCCTGAGTACTGAACACCCAGCACCCTGAGCACTGAGCACTGAGCACCTGGCACCCCGAGCACTGAGCACTGTGCACCCTGAGCACTGAGCACCCAGCACCCCGAGTACTGAGCACTGAAGCACCCTGAGTACTGAGCACCAAGCACCCCGAGTACTGAGCATCCAGCACCCTGAGTACTGAGCACCCATCACCCTGAGTACTGAGCACCCAGCACCCTGGGCACTGAGCACCAAGCACCCTGAGAACTGAGCACCCAGCACCCTGAGTACTGAGCACCCAGCACCCTGAGTACTGAGCACCCAGCACCCTGAGCACTGAGCACCCAGCACCCTGAGCACTGAGCACCCAGCACCCTGAGTACTGAGCACCCAGCACCCTGAGTACTGAACACCCAGCACCCTGAGCACTGAGCACTGAGCACCCAGCACCCTGAGCACTGAGCACTGAGCACCCAGCACCCTGAGCACTGAGCACCCAGCACCCCGAGCACTGAGCACCCTGCACCCCGAGAATGAGCACCCAGCAACCTGAGTACTGTGAACTGAGCACCCTGAGTACTGAGCACTCTGCACCCTGAGTACTGAGCCCCCAGCACCCTGAGTACTGAGCACCTAGCACTCCGAGCACTGAGCACACAGCACCCCGAGAATGAGCACCCAGCACCCTGAGTACTGAGCACCCAGCACCCTGAGTACTGAACACTAAGCACCCAGAGCACTGAGCACCCAGCACCCCGAGCACTGTGTACTGAGCACCCAGCACCCTGAGTACTGAGCACCGAGCTCCCCGAGCACTGAGCACCCTGAGTACTGAGCACCCAGCACCACGATCACTGAGCACCCAGCACCCTGAGCACTGAGCACCCAGCACCCTGAGCACTGAGCACCCAGCACCCTGAGTACTGAGCACCCAGCATGCTGAGTATTGAGCACCCAGCACCCCGAGCACTGAGCACCCAGCACCCAGAGTACTGAGCACTGAGCACCCAGCACCCCGAGCACTGAGCACCCAGCACCCTGTGTACTGAGCACTGAGCACCCTGAGTACTACGCACCCAGCACCATGAGTACTGAGCACCCAGGACCCTGAGCACTGAGCACCGAGCACCCCGAGCACTGAGCACCCAGCAACCTGAGCACTCAGCACCCAGCACCCTGAGCACTGAGCACCCAGCACCCTGAGCACTGAGCACCCAGCACCCTGAGCACGGAGCACCCCGAGGACTAAGCACCCAGCACCCTGAGCACTGAGCACCCAGCACCCTGAGCACTGAGCACCCAGCACCCTGAGCACTGAGCACCCAGCACCCTGAGTACTGAGCACCCAAAACCCAGAGTACTGAGCACCCAGCACCCTGAGCACTGAGCACCCAGCACCCTGAGTACTGAACACCCAGCAGCCTGAGTACTGTACACCCAGCACCCTGAGCAGTGAGCACTGAGCACCCTGAGCACTGAGTACTCAGCACTTTGCACCCTGACCACTGAGCACACAGCACCCCGAGTACTGAGCACTGAGCACCCTGAGTACTGAGCACCAAGCACCCCGAGTACTGAGCACTGAGCACCCCGAGTACTGAGCACCCAGCACCCTGAGCACTGAGCACCCAGCACCCTGAGCACTGAGCACCCAGCAGCCTGAGTACTGTACACCCAGCACCCTGAGCAGTGAGCACTGAGCACCCTGAGCACTGAGTACTCAGCACTTTGCACCCTGACCACTGAGCACACAGCACCCCGAGTACTGAGCACTGAGCACCCTGAGTACTGAGCACCAAGCACCCCGAGTACTGAGCACTGAGCACCCCGAGTACTGAGCACCCAGCACCCTGAGCACTGAGCACCCAGCACCCTGAGCACTGAGCACCCAGCACCCTGAGTACTGAGCACCCAGCACCCTGAGCACTGAGCACCCCGAGGACTGAGCACCCAGCACCCTGAGCACTGAGCACTGATCACCCTGAGCACTGAGCACCCAGCACCCCGAGCACTGAGCACCCAGCACCCTGAGTACTGAGCACCCAGCACCCCGAGTTCTGAGCACCCAGCACCCTGAGTACTCAGCACCCAGCACACCGAGCACTGAGCACCCAGCACCCTGAGTACTGAGCACCCTGAGTACTGAGCACTGAGCACCCAGCACCCTGAGTACTGAGCACCCTGATTACTGAGCACCCAGCACCCTGAGCACTGAGCACCCATCACCCTGAGTACTGAGCACTGATCACCCTGAGCACTGAGCACCCAGCACCCCGAGCACTGAGCACCCAGCACCCTGAGTACTGAGCACCCAGCACCCTGAGTACTGAGCACCCAGCACCCTGAGTACTGAGCACCCAGCACCCTGGGCACTGAGCACCCAGCACCCTGAGTACTGAGCACCGAGCACCCTGAGTACTGAGCACCCAGCACCCTGAGTACTGAGCACCCAGCACCCTCAGCACTGAGCACCCAGCACCCTGAGCATTGAGCACCCAGCACACTGAGTACTGAGCACCCAGCACCCTGAGTAATGAACACCCAGCACCCTGAGCACTGAGCACCCAGCACCCTGAGCACTGAGCAAAAAGCACAGCACTGAGCACCCCGAGCACTGAGCACCCAGCACCCCGAGCACTGAGCACCCAGCACCCTGAGTACTGAGAACAGATCACCCTGAGTACTGACCACCCAGCACCCTGAGTACTGAGCCCCCAGCACCCTGAGTACTGAGTACCCAGCACCCCGAGCACTGAGCACCCAGCACCCCGAGAATGAGCACCCAGCACCCTGAGTGCTGAGAACCGAGCACCCTGAGTACTGAGCACTCAGCACCCTGAGTACTGAGCCCCCAGCACCCTGAGTACTGAGCACCCAGCACCCCGAGCACTGAGCACCCAGCACCCCGAGAATGAGCACCCAGCACCCTGAGAACTGAGCACCCAGCACCCTGAGTACTGAGCACTAAGCACCCAGAGCACTGAGCACCCTGAGTACTGAGCACCGAGCTCTCCAAGCACTGAGCACCCTGAATACTGAGCACCCAGCACCACGATCACTGAGCACCCAGCACCCTGAGCACTGAGCACCCAGCACCCTGAGTACTGAGCACCCAGCACGCTGAGTACTGAGCACCCAGCACCCCGAGCACTGAGCACCCAGCACCCAGAGTACTGAGCACTGAGCTCCCAGCACCCCGAGCACTGAGCAGCCAGCACCCTGTGTACTGAGCACTGAGCACCCTGAGTACTAAGCACCCAGCACCCTGAGCACTCAGCACCCAGCACCCTGAGCACTGAGCACCCAGCACCCTGAGCACTGAGCACCCAGCACCCTGAGCACGGAGCACCCCGAGGACTGAGCACCCAGCACCCTGAGCACTGAGCACCCAGCACCTTGAGTACTGAGCACCGAGCACCTCGAGCACTAAGCACACAGCACCCTGAGTACTGAGCACCCAGCACCCTGAGCACTGAGCACCAAGCACCCGGAGCACTGAGCACCCAGCACCCTGAGTACTGAGCACCCAACACCCAGAGTACTGAGCACCCAGCACCCGGAGCACTGAGCACCCAGCACCCTGAGTACTGAGCACCCAGCACCCTGAGTACTGAACACCCAGCACCCTGAGCACTGAGCACTGAGCACCCTGAGTACTGAGCACCAAGCACCCCGAGTACTGAGCACTGAGCAACCTGAGTACTGAGCACCCAGCACCCTGAGCACTGAGCACCCAGCACCCTGAGCACTGAGCACCCAGCACCCTGAGTACTGAGCACCCAGCACCCTGAGCACTGAGCACCCTAAGGACTGAGCACCCAGCACCCTGAGCACTGAGCACTGATCACCCTGAGCACTGAGCACCCAGCACACCGAGCACTGAGCACCCAGCACCCTGAGTACTGAGCACCCAGCACCCCGAGTACTGAGCACCCAGCACCCTGAGTACTGAGCACCCAGCACCCCGAGCACTGAGCACCCAGCACCCTGAGTACTGAGCACACTGAGTACTGAGCACTGAGCACCCAGCACCCTGAGTACTGTGCACCCTGAGGACTGAGCACCCAGCACCCTGAGCACTGAGCACCCAGCACCCTGAGTACTGAGCACTGATCACCCTGAGCACTGAGCACCCAGCACCCCGAGCACTGAGCACCCAGCACCCTGAGTACTGAGCACCCACCACCCTGAGCACTGAGCACCCAGCACCCTGAGTACTGAGCACCCAGCACCCTGAGTACTGAGCACCCAGCACCCTGGGCACTGAGCACCCAGCACCCTGAGTACTGAGCACCGAGCACCCTGAGTACTGAGCACCCAGCACCCTGAGTACTGAGCACCCAGCACCCTGAGCACTGAGCACCCAGCACCCTGAGCACTGAGCACCCAGCACCCTGAGTACTGAGCACCCAGCACCCTGAGTACTGAAAACCCAGCACCCTGAGCACTGAGCACTGAGCACCCAGCACCCTGAGCACTGAGCACTGAGCATCCAGCACTCTGAGCACTGAGCACAAAGCACCCCGAGAACTGAGCACCCAGCACCCTGAGCACCCAGCACCCTGAGCACTGAGCACCCTGAGCACTGAGCACTGAGCACCCAGCACACTGAGTACTGAGCACCCAACACTCTGAGCACTGAGCACCCAGCACGCTGAGTACTGAGCACTGAGCACACAGCACCCTGAGTACTGAGCACCCAGCACCCCGAGCACAGAGCACCCAGCGCCCCGAGCACTGAGCACCCAGCACCCCGAGCACTGAGCACCCAGCCCCCTGAGTACTGAGCACCCAGCACCCTGAGTACTGAGCACTGAGCACCCTGAGCACTGAGCACCCAGCACCCCGAGCACTGAGCACCCAGCACCCTGAGTACTGAGAACACATAACCCTGAGTACTGAGCACTCAGCACCCCGAGTACTGAGCACCGAGCACCCCGAGCACTGAGCACCCAGCACCCTGAGCACTGAGCACCCAGCACCTTGAGTACTGAGCACCGAGCACCTCGAGCACTGAGCACCCAGCTCCCTGAGTACTGAGCACCCAGCACCATGAGCACTGAGCACCCAGCACCCTGAGCACTGAGCACCCAGCACCCTGAGTACTGAGCAAACAACACCCAGAGTACTGAGCACCCAGCACCCTGAGCACTGACCACCCAGCACCTTGAGTACTGAGCACCCAGCACCCTGATTACTGAGCACCCAGCACCCTGAGTACTGAACACCCAGCACCCTGAGCACTGAGTACTGAGCACCCAGCACCCTGAATGCTGAGCAACCAGCACCATGAGCACTGAGCCCTGAGCACCCAGCACCCTGAGCACTGAGCACTGAGCACACAGCACCCCGAGCACTGAGCACCCAGCACCCCGAGCACTGAGCACCCAGCACCCTTAGCACTGAGCACCCAGCACCCTGAGCACTGAGCACCCAGCACCCTGAGTACTGAGCACCCAGCAACCTGAGTACTGAGCACCCAGCACCCTGAGTACTGAGCACTCAGCACCCTGAGTACTGAGCACCGAGCACCCCGAGCACTGAGCACCCAGCACATTGAGCACTGAGCACCCTGAGGACTGAGCACCCAGCACCCTGAGCACTGAGCACCGATCACCCTGAGCACTGAGCACCCAGCACCCCGAGAACTGAGCACCCAGCACCCTGAGTACTGAGCACCCAGCACCCTGAGTACTGAGCACCCAGCACCCTGATCACTGAGCACAAAGCACGCTGAGTACTGAGCACTGAGCACCCTGAGTACTGAGCACCGAGGACCCTGAGCACTGAGCACCCAGCACGCTGAGTACTGAGCACTGAGCACCCTGAGTACTGAGCACCGAGCACGCAGAGTCCTGAGCACCCAGCACCCTGAGCACTGAGCAGCCAGCAACCTCAGCACTGAGCACCCAGCACCCTGAGTACTGAGCACCCAGCACCCCGAGTACTGAGCACCGCGCACCCCGAGCACTGAGGACCCAGCACCCTGAGTACTGAGCACCCAGCACCCTGAGTACTGAGCACTGAGCACCCCGAGTACTGAGCACCCAGCAGCCCGAGCACTGAGCACCTAGCACCCTGAGTACTGAGAACAGATCACCCTGAGTACTGAGCACCCAGCACCCTGAGTACTGAGCCCCCAGCACCCTGAGTACTGAGCACCCAGCACCCCGAGCACTGAGCACCCAGCACCCCAAGAATGAGTACCCAGCGCCCTGAGTACTGAGCAACCAGCACCCTGAGTACTGAGCACTAAGCACCCAGAGCACTGAGCACCCAGCACCCCGAGCATGGAGCACCCAGGACCCCGAGCACTGAGTACTGAGCACCCAGCACCTTGAGTACTGAGCACCGAGCTCCCCGAGCACTGAGCACCCTGAGTACTGAGCACCCAGCACCCCGATCACTGAGCACCCAGCACCCTGAGCACTGAGCACCCAGCACCCTGAGCACTGAGCACCCAGCACCCTGAGTACTGAGCACCCAGCACGCTGAGTACTGAGCACCCAGCACCCAGAGCACTGAGCACCCAGCACCCTGAGTACTGAGCACTGAGCACCCAGCACCCCGAGCACTGAGCACCCAGCACCCTGTGTACTGAGCACTGAGCACCCTGAGTACTAAGCACCCAGCACCCTGAGTACTGAGCACCCAGGACCCTGAGCACTGAGCACCGAGCACCCCGAGCACTGAGCACCCAGGACCCTGAGCACTGAGAACCCAGCACAATGAGTACTGAGCACCCAGCACCCTGAGCACGGAGCACCCCGAGGACTGAGCACCCAGCACCCTGAGCACTGAGCACCCAGCACCTTGAGTACTGAGCACCGAGCACCTCGAGCACTAAGCACCCAGCACCCTGAGAACTGAGCATCCAGCACCCTGAGCACTGAGCACCCAGCACCCTGAGCACTGAGCACCCAGCACCCCGAGCACTGAGCACCCAGGACCCTGAGTACTGAGCACCCAACACCCAGAGTACTGAGCACCCAGCACCCTGAGCACTGAGCACCCAGCACCCTGAGTCCTGAGCACCCAGCACCCTGAGTACTGAACACCCAGCACCCTGAGCACTGAGCACTGAGCACCCTGAGCACTGAGTACTGAGCACTGAGCACCCTGAGCACTGAGCACCCAGCACCCCGAGTACTGAGCACCCAGCACCCCGAACACTGAGCACCCAGCGCCCCGAGCACTGAGCACTGAGCACCCTGAGCACTGAGCACCCAGCACCCCGAGTACTGAGCACTGAGCACCCTGAGTACTGAGCACCAAGCACCCCGAGTACTGAGCACTGATCACCCTGAGTACTGAGCCCCCAGCACCCTGAGCACTGAGCACCCAGCACCCTGAGTACTGAGCACTGAGAACCCTGAGTACTGAGCACCGAGCACCCTGAGTACTGAGCACACAGCACCCTGATCACTGAGCACGGAGCACCCCGAGGACAGAGCACCCAGCACCCTGAGTACTGAGCACCCAGCACCCTGAGCACTGAGCACCCAGCACCCTGAGTACTGAGCACCCAGCACCCTGAGTACTGAGCAACCAGCACCCTGAGAACTGAGCACTGAGCACCGAGCACCCTGAGCACTGAGCACTGTGCACCTAGCACCCCGAGCACTGAGCACCCAGCACCCCGAGCACTGAGGACCCAGCACCCTGAGCACTGAGCACCCAGCACCCTGAGTACTGATCACCCAGCACCCTGAGTACTGAGCACTGAGCACCCCGAGTACTGAGCACCCAGCAGCCCGAGCACTGAGCACCTAGCACCCTGAGTACTGAGAACAGATCACCCTGAGTACTGAGCACCCAGCACCCTGAGTATTGAGCCCCCAGCACCCTGAGTACTGAGCACCAGCACCCCGAGCACTGAGCACCCAGCACCCCAAGAATGAGCACCCAGCACCCTGAGTACTGAGCAACCAGCACCCTGAGCACTGAGCACCCAGCGCCCTGAGCACTGAGCACCCAGCACCCCGAGCACTGAGCACTGAGCACCCTGAGCACTGAGCACCCAGCACCCCGAGTACTGAGCACTGAGCACCCTGAGTACTGAGCACCAAGCACCCCGAGTACTGAGCACTGAGCACCCTGAGTACTGAGCACCGAGCACCCTGAGCACTGAGCACCCAGCAACCTGAGTACTGAGCACTGAGAACCCTGAGTACTGAGCACCGAGCACCCTGAGTACTGAGCACCCAGCACCCTGATCACTGAGCACGGAGCACCCCGAGGACTGAGCACCCAGCACCCCGAGCACTGAGCACCCAGCACCTTGAGTACTGAGCACCGAGCCCCCCGAGCACTGAGCACCCAGCACCCTGAGTACTGAGCACCCAGCACCCTGAGCACTGAGCACCCAGCACCCTGAGCAGTGAGCACGCAGCACCCCGAGCACTGAGCACCCAGCACCTTGAGTACTGAGCACCGAGCTGCCCGAGCACTGAGCACACTGAGTACTGAGCACCCAGCACCCCGATCACTGAGCACCCAGCACCCTGAGCACTGAGCACCCAGCACCCTGAGCACTGAGCACCCAGCACCCTGAGTACTGAGCACCCAGCACGCTGAGTACTGAGCACCCAGCACCCCGAGCACTGAGCACCCAGCACCCTGAGTACTGAGCACTGAGCACCCAGCACCACGAGCACTGAGCACCCAGCACCCTGTGTACTGAGCACTGAGCACCCTGAGTACTAAGCACCCAGCACCCTGAGTACTGAGCACCCAGGACCCTGAGCACTGAGCTCCGAGCACCCCGAGCACTGAGCACCCAGCACCCTGAGCACTCAGCACCCAGCACCCCGAGCACTGAGAACCCAGCACCCTGAGCACTGAGCACCCAGCACCCTGAGCACGGAGCACCCCGAGGACTGAGCACCCAGCACCCTGAGCACTGAGCACCCAGCACCTTGAGTACTGAGCACCAAGCACCTCGAGCACTAAGCACCCAGCACCCTGAGTACTGAGAACCCAGCACCCTGAGCACTGAGCACCCAGCACCCTGAGCACTGAGCACCCAGCACCCCGAGCACTGAGCACCCAGGACCCTGAGTACTGAGCACCCAACACAAAGAGTACTGAGCACCCAGCACCCTGAGCACTGAGCACCCAGCACCCTGAGTACTGAGCACCCAGCACCCTGAGTACTGAACACCCAGCACCCTGAGCACTGAGCACTGAGCACCCTGAGCACTGAGTACTGAGCACTGAGCACCCTGAGCACTGAGCACCCAGCTCCCCGAGTACTGAGCACCCAGCACCCCGAGCACTGAGCACCCAGCGCCATGAGCACTGAGCACCCAGCACCCCGAACACTGAGCACTGAGCACCCTGAGCACTGAGCACCCAGCACCCCGAGAACTGAGCACTGAGCACCCTGAGTACTGAGCACCAAGCACCCCGAGTACTGAGCACTGAGCACCCTGAGTACTGAGCACCCAGCACCCTGAGCACTGAGCACCCAGCACCCTGAGTACTGAGCACTGAGAACCCTGAGTACTGAGCACCGAGCACCCTGAGTACTGAGCACCCAGCACCCTGATCACTGAGCACGGAGCACCCCGAGGACAGAGCACCCAGCACCCTGAGCACTGAGCACCCAGCACCTTGAGTACTGAGCACCGAGCACACCGAGCACTGAGCACCCAGCACCCTGAGTACTGAGCACCCAGCACCCTGAGCACTGAGCACCCAGCACACTGAGAAGTGAGCACGCAGCACCCCGAGCACTGAGCACCCAGCACCCTGAGTACTGAGCACCCAGCACCCTGAGTACTGAGCACCCAGCACCCTGAGTACTGAGCACCCAGCACCCTGAGCACTGAGCACCCAGCACCCTGAGTACTGAGCACCCAGCACCCTGAGTACTGAGCAACCAGCACCCTGAGAACTGTGCACCGAGCACCCAGCACCCTGAGCACTGAGCACTGTGCACCCAGCACCCCGAGCACTGAGCACCCAGCACCCCGAGCACTGAGGACCCAGCACCCTGAGCACTGAGCACCCAGCACCCTGAGTACTGAGCACCCAGCACCCTGAGTACTGAGCACTGAGCACCCCGAGTACTGAGCACCCAGCAGCCCGAGCACTGAGCACCTAGCACCCTGAGTACTGAGAACAGATCACCCTGAGTACTGAGCACCCAGCACCCTGAGTATTGAGCCCCCAGCACCCTGAGTCCTGAGCACCCAGCACCCCGAGCACTGAGCACCCAGCACCCCAAGAATGAGCACCCAGCACCCTGAGTACTGAGCAACCAGCACCCTGAGCACTGAGCACCCAGCGCCCTGAGCACTGAGCACCCAGCACCCCGAGCACTGAGGACTGAGCACCCTGAGCACTGAGCACCCAGCACCCCGAGTACTGAGCACTGAGCACCCTGAGTACTGAGCACCAAGCACCCCGAGTACTGAGCACTGAGCACCCTGAGTACTGAGCACCGAGCACCCTGAGCACTGAGCACCCAGCAACCTGAGTACTGAGCACTGAGAACCCTGAGTACTGAGCACCGAGCACCCTGAGTACTGAGCACCCAGCACCCTGATCACTGAGCACGGAGCACCCCGAGGACTGAGCACCCAGCACCCCGAGCACTGAGCACCCAGCACCTTGAGTACTGAGCACCGAGCACCCCGAGGACTGAGCACCCAGCACCCTGAGTACTGAGCACCCAGCACCCTGAGCACTGAGCACCCAGCACCCTGAGCAGTGAGCACGCAGCACCCCGAGCACTGAGCACCCAGCACCTTGAGTACTGAGCACCGAGCTGCCCGAGCACTGAGCACACTGAGTACTGAGAACCCAGCACCCCGATCACTGAGCACCCAGCACCCTGAGCACTGAGCACCCAGCACCCTGAGCACTGAGCACCCAGCACCCTGAGTACTGAGCACCCAGCACGCTGAGTACTGAGCACCCAGCACCCCGAGCACTGAGCACCCAGCACCCTGAGTACTGAGCACTGAGCACCCAGCACCGCGAGCACTGAGCACCCAGCACACTGTGTACTGAGCACTGAGCACCCTGAGTACTAAGCATCCAGCACCCTGAGTACTGAGCACCCAGGACCCTGAGCACTGAGCACCCAGCACCCTGAGCACTCAGCACCCAGCACCCCGAGCACTGAGAACCCAGAACCCTGAGCACTGAGCACCCAGCACCCTGAGCACGGAGCACCCCGAGGACTGAGCACCCAGCACCCTGAGCACTGAGCACCCAGCACCTTGAGTACTGAGCACCGAGCACCTCGAGCACTAAGCACCCAGCACCCTGAGTACTGAGCACCCAGCACCCTGAGCACTGAGCACCCAGCACCCTGAGCACTGAGCACCCAGCACCCCGAGCACTGAGCACCCAGGACCCTGAGTACTGAGCACCCAACACCCAGAGTACTGAGCACCCAGCACCCTGAGCACTGAGCACCCAGCACCCTGAGTACTGAGCACCCAGCACCCTGAGTACTGAACACCCAGCACCCTGAGCACTGAGCACTGAGCACCCTGAGCACTGAGTACTGAGTACTGAGCACCCTGAGCACTGAGCACCCAGCACCCCGTGTACTGAGCACCCAGCACCCCGAGCACTGAGCACCCAGCGCCCTGAGGACTGAGCACCCAGCACCCCGAACAATGAGCACTGAGCACCCTGAGCACTGAGCACCCAGCACCCCGAGTACTGAGCACTGAGCACCCTGAGTACTGAGCACCAAGCACCCCGAGTACTGAGCACTGAGCACCCTGAGTACTGAGCACCCAGCACCCTGAGCACTGAGCACCCAGCACCCTGAGTACTGAGCACTGAGAACCCTGAGTACTGAGCACCGAGCACCCTGAGTACTGAGCACCCAGCACCCTGATCCCTGAGCACGGAGCACCCCGAGGACAGAGCACCCAGCACCCTGAGCACTGAGCACCCAGCACCTTGAGTACTGAGCACCGAGCACCCCGAGCACTGAGCACCCAGCACCCTGAGTACTGAGCACCCAGCACCCTGAGCACTGAGCACCCAGCACACTGAGAAGTGAGCACGCAGCACCCCGAGCACTGAGCACCCAGCACCCTGAGTACTGAGCACCCAGCACCCTGAGTACTGAGCACCCAGCACCCTGAGTACTGAGCACCCAGCACCCTGAGCACTGAGCACCCAGCACACTGAGTACTGAGCAACCGGCACCCTGAGAACTGAGCACTGAGCACCCAGCACCCTGAGCACTGAGCACTGTGCACAGAGCACCCCGAGTACTGAGCACCCAGCACCCAGAGCACTGAGGACCCAGCACCCTGAGCACTGAGCACCCAGCACCCTGAGTACTGAGCACCCAGCACCCTGAGTACTGAGCACTGAGCACCCCGAGTACTGAGCACCCAGCAGCCCGAGCACTGAGCACCTAGCACCCTGAGTACTGAGAACAGATCACCCTGAGTACTGAGCACCCAGCACCCTGAGTATTGAGCCCCCAGCACCCTGAGTACTGAGCACCCAGCACCCCGAGCACTGAGCACCCAGCACCCCAAGAATGAGCACCCAGCACCCTGAGTACTGAGCAACAGCACCCTGAGCACTGAGCACCCAGCGCCCTGAGCACTGAGCACCCAGCACCCCGATCACTGAGCACCCAGCACCCCGAGCACTGAGCACCCAGCACCCTTAGCACTGAGCACCCAGCACCCTGAGCACTGAGCACCCAGCACCCTGAGAACTGAGCACCCAGCACCCTTAGTACTGAGCACCCAGCACCCTGAGTACTGAGCACTCAGCACCCTGAGTGCTGAGCACCGAGCACCCCGAGCACTGAGCACCCAGCACCTTGAGCACTGAGCACCCTGAGGACTGAGCACCCAGCACCCTGAGCACTGAGCACCGATCACCCTGAGCACTGAGCACCCAGCACCCCGAGAACTGAGCACCCAGCACCCTGAGTACTGATTACCCAGCACCCTGAGTACTGAGCACCCAGCACCCTGATCACTGAGCACAAAGCACGCTGAGTACTGAGCACTGAGCACCCTGAGTACTGAGCACCGAGGACCCTGAGCACTGAGCACCCAGCACGCTGAGTACTGAGCACTGAGCACCCTGAGTACTGAGCACCTAGCACGCGGAGTACTGAGCACCCAGCACCCTGAGCACTGAGCCGCCAGCAACCTCAGCACTGAGCACCCAGCACCCCGAGTACTGAGCACCGAGCACCCCGAGCACTGAGGACCCAGCACACTGAGTACTGAGCACCCAGCACCCTGAGTACTGAGCACTGAGCACCCCGAGTACTGAGCACCCAGCAGCCCGAGCACTGAGCACCTAGCACCCTGAGTACTGAGAACAGATCACCCTGAGTACTGAGCACCCAGCACCCTGAGTACTGAGCCCCCAGCACCCTGAGTACTGAGCACCCAGCACCCCGAGCACTGAGCACCCAGCACCCCAAGAATGAGCACCCAGTACCCTGAGTACTGAGCAACCAGCACCCTGAGTACTGAGCACTAAGCACCCAGAGCACTGAGCACCCAGCACCCCGAGCATGGAGCACCCAGGACCCCGAGCACTGAGTACTGAGCACCCAGCACCTTGAGTACTGAGCACCGAGCTCCCCGAGCACTGAGCACCCTGGGTACTGAGCACCCAGCACCCCGAGCATGGAGCACCCAGGACCCCGAGCACTGAGTACTGAGCACCCAGCACCTTGAGTACTGAGCACCGAGCTACCCGAGCACTGAGCACCCTGAGCACTGAGCACCCAGCAGCCTGAGCACTGAGCACCCATCACCCTGAGTACTGAGCACCCAGCACGCTGAGTACTGAGCACCCAGCACCCAGAGCACTGAGCACCCAGCACCCTGAGTACTGAGCACTGAGCACCCAGCACCCCGAGCACTGAGCACCCAGCACCCCGAGTACTGAGCACTGAGCACCCTGAGTACTGAGCACCAAGCACCCCGAGTACTGAGCACTGAGCACCCTGAGTACTGAGCACCGAGCACCCTGAGCACTGAGCACCCAGCAACCTGAGTACTGAGCACTGAGAACCCTGAGTACTGAGCACCGAGCAGCCTGAGTACTGAGCACCCAGCACCCTGATCACTGAGCACGGAGCACCCCGAGGACTGAGCACCCAGCACCCCGAGCACTGAGCACCCAGCACCTTGAGTACTGAGCACCGAGCCCCCCGAGCACTGAGCACCCAGCACCCTGAGTACTGAGCACCCAGCACCCTGAGCACTGAGCACCCAGCACCCTGAGCAGTGAGCACGCAGCACCCCGAGCACTGAGCACCCAGCACCTTGAGTACTGAGCACCGAGCTGCCCGAGCACTGAGCACACTGAGTACTGAGCACCCAGCACCCCGATCACTGAGCACCCAGCACCCTGAGCACTGAGCACCCAGCACCCTGAGCACTGAGCACCCAGCACCCTGAGTACTGAGCACCCAGCACGCTGAGTACTGAGCACCCAGCACCCCGAGCACTGAGCACCCAGCACCCTGAGTACTGAGCACTGAGCACCCAGCACCACGAGCACTGAACACCCAGCACCCTGTGTACTGAGCACTGAGCACCCTGAGTACTAAGCACCCAGCACCCTGAGTACTGAGCACCCAGGACCCTGAGCACTGAGCTCCGAGCACCCCGAGCACAGAGCACCCAGCACCCTGAGCACTCAGCACCCAGCACCCCGAGCACTGAGAACCCAGCACCCTGAGCACTGAGCACCCAGCACCCTGAGCACGGAGCACCCCGAGGACTGAGCACCCAGCACCCTGAGCACTGAGCACCCAGCACCTTGAGTACTGAGCACCAAGCACCTCGAGCACTAAGCACCCAGCACCCTGAGTACTGAGAACCCAGCACCCTGAGCACTGAGCACCCAGCACCCTGAGCACTGAGCACCCAGCACCCCGAGCACTGAGCACCCAGGACCCTGAGTACTGAGCACCCAACACAAAGAGTACTGAGCACCCAGCACCCTGAGCACTGAGCACCCAGCACCCTGAGTACTGAGCACCCAGGACCCTGAGTACTGAACACCCAGCACCCTGAGCACTGAGCACTGAGCACCCTGAGCACTGAGTACTGAGCACTGAGCACCCTGAGCACTGAGCACCCAGCACCCCGAGTACTGAGCACCCAGCACCCCGAGCACTGAGCACCCAGCGCCCTGAGCACTGAGCACCCAGCACCCCGAACACTGAGCACTGAGCACCCTGAGCACTGAGCACCCAGCACCCCGAGTACTGAGCACTGAGCACCCTGAGTACTGAGCACCAAGCACCCCGAGTACTGAGCACTGAGCACCCTGAGTACTGAGCACCCAGCACCCTGAGCACTGAGCACCCAGCACCCTGAGTACTGAGCACTGAGAACCCTGAGTACTGAGCACCGAGCACCCTGAGTACTGAGCACCCAGCACCCTGATCACTGAGCACGGAGCACCCCGATGACAGAGCACCCAGCACCCTGAGCACTGAGCACCCAGCACCTTGAGTACTGAGCACCGAGCACACCAAGCACTGAGCACCCAGCACCCTGAGTACTGAGCACCCAGCACCCTGAGCACTGAGCACCCAGCACACTGAGAAGTGAGCACGCAGCACCCCGAGCACTGAGCACCCAGCACCCTGAGTACTGAGCACCCAGCACCCTGAGTACTGAGCACCCAGCACCCTGAGTACTGAGCACCCAGCACCCTGAGCACTGAGCACCCAGCACCCTGAGTACTGAGCACCCAGCACCCTGAGTACTGAGCAACCAGCACCCTGAGAACTGAGCACCGAGCACCCAGCACCCTGAGCACTGAGCACTGTGCACCCAGCACCCCGAGCACTGAGCACCCAGCACCCCGAGCACTGAGGACCCAGCACCCTGAGCACTGAGCACCCAGCACCCTGAGTACTGAGCACCCAGCACCCTGAGTACTGAGCACTGAGCACCCCGAGTACTGAGCACCCAGCAGCCCGAGCACTGAGCACCTAGCACCCTGAGTACTGAGAACAGATCACCCTGAGTACTGAGCACCCAGCACCCTGAGTATTGAGCCCCCAGCACCCTGAGTACTGAGCACCCAGCACCCCGAGCACTGAGCACCCAGCACCCCAAGAATGAGCACCCAGCACCCTGAGTACTGAGCAACCAGCACCCTGAGCACTGAGCACCCAGCGCCCTGAGCACTGAGCACCCAGCACCCCGAGCACTGAGGACTGAGCACCCTGAGCACTGAGCACCCAGCACCCCGAGTACTGAGCACTGAGCACCCTGAGTACTGAGCACCAAGCACCCCGAGTACTGAGCACTGAGCACCCTGAGTACTGAGCACCGAGCACCCTGAGCACTGAGCACCCAGCAACCTGAGTACTGAGCACTGAGAACCCTGAGTACTGAGCACCGAGCACCCTGAGTACTGAGCACCCAGCACCCTGATCACTGAGCACGGAGCACCCCGAGGACTGAGCACCCAGCACCCCGAGCACTGAGCACCCAGCACCTTGAGTACTGAGCACCGAGCACCCCGAGGACTGAGCACCCAGCACCCTGAGTACTGAGCACCCAGCACCCTGAGCACTGAGCACCCAGCACCCTGAGCAGTGAGCACGCAGCACCCCGAGCACTGAGGACCCAGCACCTTGAGTACTGAGCACCGAGCTGCCCGAGCACTGAGCACACTGAGTACTGAGAACCCAGCACCCCGATCACTGAGCACCCAGCACCCTGAGCACTGAGCACCCAGCACCCTGAGCACTGAGCACCCAGCACCCTGAGTACTGAGCACCCAGCACGCTGAGTACTGAGCACCCAGCACCCCGAGCACTGAGCACCCAGCACCCTGAGTACTGAGCACTGAGCACCCAGCACCGCGAGCACTGAGCACCCAGCACACTGTGTACTGAGCACTGAGCACCCTGAGTACTAAGCATCCAGCACCCTGAGTACTGAGCACCCAGGACCCTGAGCACTGAGCACCCAGCACCCTGAGCACTCAGCACCCAGCACCCCGAGCACTGAGAACCCAGAACCCTGAGCACTGAGCACCCAGCACCCTGAGCACGGAGCACCCCGAGGACTGAGCACCCAGCACCCTGAGCACTGAGCACCCAGCACCTTGAGTACTGAGCACCGAGCACCTCGAGCACTAAGCACCCAGCACCCTGAGTACTGAGCACCCAGCACCCTGAGCACTGAGCACCCAGCACCCTGAGCACTGAGCACCCAGAACCCCGAGCACTGAGCACCCAGGACCCTGAGTACTGAGCACCCAACACCCAGAGTACTGAGCACCCAGCACCCTGAGCACTGAGCACCCAGCACCCTGAGTACTGAGCACCCAGCACCCTGAGTACTGAACACCCAGCACCCTGAGCACTGAGCACTGAGCACCCTGAGCACTGAGTACTGAGCACTGAGCACCCTGAGCACTGAGCACCCAGCACCCCGAGTACTGAGCACCCAGCACCCCGAGCACTGAGCACCCAGCGCCCTGAGCACTGAGCACCCAGCACCCCGAACAATGAGCACTGAGCACCCTGAGCACTGAGCACCCAGCACCCCGAGTACTGAGCACTGAGCACCCTGAGTACTGAGCACCAAGCACCCCGAGTACTGAGCACTGAGCACCCTGAGTACTGAGCACCCAGCACCCTGAGCACTGAGCACCCAGCACCCTGAGTACTGAGCACTGAGAACCCTGAGTACTGAGCACCGAGCACCCTGAGTACTGAGCACCCAGCACCCTGATCCCTGAGCACGGAGCACCCCGAGGACAGAGCACCCAGCACCCTGAGCACTGAGCACCCAGCACCTTGAGTACTGAGCACCGAGCACCCCGAGCACTGAGCACCCAGCACCCTGAGTACTGAGCACCCAGCACCCTGAGCACTGAGCACCCAGCACACTGAGCAGTGAGCACGCAGCACCCCGAGCACTGAGCACCCAGCACCCTGAGTACTGAGCACCCAGCACCCTGAGTACTGAGCACCCAGCACCCTGAGTACTGAGCACCCAGCACCCTGAGCACTGAGCACCCAGCACACTGAGTACTGAGCAACCGGCACCCTGAGAACTGAGCACTGAGCACCCAGCACCCCGAGCACTGAGCACTGTGCACAGAGCACCCCGAGTACTGAGCACCCAGCACCCCGAGCACTGAGGACCCAGCACCCTGAGCACTGAGCACCCAGCACCCTGAGTACTGAGCACCCAGCACCCTGAGTACTGAGCACTGAGCACCCCGAGTACTGAGCACCCAGCAGCCCGAGCACTGAGCACCTAGCACCCTGAGTACTGAGAACAGATCACCCTGAGTACTGAGCACCCAGCACCCTGAGTATTGAGCCCCCAGCACCCTGAGTACTGAGCACCCAGCACCCCGAGCACTGAGCACCCAGCACCCCAAGAATGAGCACCCAGCACCCTGAGTACTGAGCAACAGCACCCTGAGCACTGAGCACCCAGCGCCCTGAGCACTGAGCACCCAGCACCCCGATCACTGAGCACCCAGCACCCCGAGCACTGAGCACCCAGCACCCTTAGCACTGAGCACCCAGCACCCTGAGCACTGAGCACCCAGCACCCTGAGAACTGAGCACCCAGCACCCTTAGTACTGAGCACCCAGCACCCTGAGTACTGAGCACTCAGCACCCTGAGTGCTGAGCACCGAGCACCCCGAGCACTGAGCACCCAGCACCTTGAGCACTGAGCACCCTGAGGACTGAGCACCCAGCACCCTGAGCACTGAGCACCGATCACCCTGAGCACTGAGCACCCAGCACCCCGAGAACTGAGCACCCAGCACCCTGAGTACTGATTACCCAGCACCCTGAGTACTGAGCACCCAGCACCCTGATCACTGAGCACAAAGCACGCTGAGTACTGAGCACTGAGCACCCTGAGTACTGAGCACCGAGGACCCTGAGCACTGAGCACCCAGCACGCTGAGTACTGAGCACTGAGCACCCTGAGTACTGAGCACCGAGCACGCGGAGTACTGAGCACCCAGCACCCTGAGCACTGAGCCGCCAGCAACCTCAGCACTGAGCACCCAGCACCCCGAGTACTGAGCACCGAGCACCCCGAGCACTGAGGACCCAGCACACTGAGTACTGAGCACCCAGCACCCTGAGTACTGAGCACTGAGCACCCCGAGTACTGAGCACCCAGCAGCCCGAGCACTGAGCACCTAGCACCCTGAGTACTGAGAACAGATCACCCTGAGTACTGAGCACCCAGCACCCTGAGTACTGAGCCCCCAGCACCCTGAGTACTGAGCACCCAGCACCCCGAGCACTGAGCACCCAGCACCCCAAGAATGAGCACCCAGCACCCTGAGTACTGAGCAACCAGCACCCTGAGTACTGAGCACTAAGCACCCAGAGCACTGAGCACCCAGCACCCCGAGCATGGAGCACCCAGGACCCCGAGCACTGAGTACTGAGCACCCAGCACCTTGAGTACTGAGCACCGAGCTCCCCGAGCACTGAGCACCCTGGGTACTGAGCACCCAGCACCCCGAGCATGGAGCACCCAGGACCCCGAGCACTGAGTACTGAGCACCCAGCACCTTGAGTACTGAGCACCGAGCTACCCGAGCACTGAGCACCCTGAGCACTGAGCACCCAGCAGCCTGAGCACTGAGCACCCATCACCCTGAGTACTGAGCACCCAGCACGCTGAGTACTGAGCACCCAGCACCCAGAGCACTGAGCACCCAGCACCCTGAGTACTGAGCACTGAGCACCCAGCACCCCGAGCACTGAGCACCCAGCACCCTGTGTATTGAGCACTGAGCACCCTGAGTACTAAGCACCCAACACCCTGAGTACTGAGCACCCAGGACCCTGAGCACTGAGCACCGAGCACCCCGAGCACTGAGCACCCAGGACCCTGAGCACTGAGCACCCAGCACCCCGAGCACTGAGAACCCAGCAGCCTGAGCACTGAGCACCCAGCAGCCTGAGCACGGAGCACCCCGAGGACTGAGCACCCAGCACCCTGATCACTGAGCACGGAGCACCCCGAGGACTGAGCACCCAGCACCCTGAGCACTGAGCACCCAGCACCTTGAGTACTGAGCACCGAGCACCCTGAGCACTGAGCACCCAGCACCCTGAGTACTGAGCACCCAGCACCCTGAGCACTGAGCACCCAGCACCCTCAGCAGTGAGCACGCAGCACCCCGAGAACTGAGCACCCAGCACCCTGAGTACTGAGCACCCAGCACCCTGAGTACTGAGCACCCAGCACCCTGAGTACTGAGCAAACAACACCCAGAGTACTGAGCACCCAGCACCCTGAGCACTGACCACCCAGCACCTTGAGTACTGAGCACCCAGCACCCTGATTACTGAGCACCCAGCACCCTGAGTACTGAAAACCCAGCACCCTGAGCACTGAGTACTGAGCACCCAGCACCCTGAATACTGAGCAACCAGCACCCTGAGCACTGAGCCCTTAGCACCCAGCACCCTGAGCACTGAGCACTGAGCACCCAGCACCCCGAGCACTGAGCACCCAGCACCCCGAGCACTGAGCACCCAGCACCCTTAGCACTGAGCACCCAGCACCCTGAGCACTGAGCACCCAGCACCCTGAGTACTGAGCACCCAGCACCCTGAGTACTGAGCACACAGCACCCTGAGTACTGAGCACTCAGCACCCTGAGTACTGAGCACCCAGCACCTTGAGCACTGAGCACCCTGAGGACTGAGCACCCAGCACCCTGAGCACTGAGCACCGATCACCCTGAGCACTTTGCACCCAGCACCCCGAGAACTGAGCACCCAGCACCCTGAGTACTGATTACCCAGCACCCTGAGTACTGAGCACCGAGGACCCTGAGCACTGAGCACCCAGCACGCTGAGTACTGAGCACTGAGCACCCTGAGTACTGAGCACCGAGCACGCAGAGTACTGAGCACCCAGCACCCTGAGCACTGAGCAGCAAGCAACCTCAGCACTGAGCACCCAGCACCCTGAGTACTGAGCACCCAGCACCCCGAGTACTGAGCACCGAGCACCCCGAGCACTGAGGACCCAGCACACTGAGTACTGAGCACCCAGCACCCTGAGTACTGAGCACTGAGCACCCCGAGTACTGAGCACCCAGCAGCCCGAGCACTGAGCACCTAGCACCCTGAGTACTGAGAACAGATCACCCTGAGTGCTGAGCACCCAGCACCCTCAGTACTGAGCCCCCAGCACCCTGAGTACTGAGCACCCAGCACCCCGAGCACTGAGCACCCAGCACCCCAAGAATGAGCACCCAGCACCCTGAGTACTGAGCAACCAGCACCCTGAGTACTGAGCACTAAGCACCCAGAGCACTGAGCACCCAGCACCCCGAGCATGGAGCACCCAGGACCCCGAGCACTGAGTACTGAGCACCCAGCACCTTGAGTACTGAGCACCGAGCTCCCCGAGCACTGAGCACCCTGAGTACTGAGCACCCAGCACCCCGATCACTGAGCACCCAGCACCCTGAGCACTGAGCACCCAGCACCCTGAGCACTGAGCACCCAGCACCCTGAGTACTGAGCACCCAGCACGCTGAGTACTGAGCACCCAGCACCCAGAGCACTGGGCACCCAGCACCCTGAGTACTGAGCACTGAGCACCCAGCACCCCGAGCACTGAGCACCCAGCACCCTGTGTACTGAGCACTGAGCACCCTGAGTACTAAGCACCCAGCACCCTGAGTACTGAGCACCCAGCACCCTGAGCACTGAGCACCCAGCACCCTGAGCACTGAGCACCCAGCACCCCGAGCACTGAGCACCCAGGACCCTGAGTACTGAGCACCCAACACCCATAGTACTGAGCACCCAGCACCCTGAGCACTGAGCACCCAGCACCCTGAGTACTGAGCACCCAGCACCCTGAGTACTGAACACCCAGCAACCTGAGCACTGAGCACTGAGCACCCTGAGCACTGAGTACTGAGCACTGAGCACCCTGAGCACTGAGCACCCTGCACCCCGAGTACTGAGGACCCAGCACCCCGAGCACTGAGCACCCAGCGCCCTGAGCACTGAGCACCCAGCACCCCGAACACTGAGCACTGAGCACCCTGAGCACTGAGCACCCAGCACCCCGAGTACTGAGCAATGAGCACCCTGAGAACTGAGCACCAAGCACCCCCAGTACTGAGCACTGAGCACCCTGAGTACTGAGCACCCAGCACCCTGAGCACTGAGCACCCAGCACCCTGAGTACTGAGCACTGAGAACCCTGTGTACTGAGCACCGAGCACCCTGAGTACTGAGCACCCAGCACCCTGATCACTGAGCAAGGAGCACCCCGAGGACTGAGCACCCAGCACCCTGAGCACTGAGCACCCAGCACCTTGAGTACTGAGCACCGAGCACCCCGAGCACTGAGCACCCAGCACCCTGAGTACTGAGCACCCAGCACCCTGAGCACTGAGCACCCAGCACCCTGAGCAGTGAGCACGCAGCACCCCGAGCACTGAGCACCCAGCACCCTGAGTACTGAGCACCCAGCACCCTGAGTACTGAGCACCCAGCACCCTGAGTACTGAGCACCCAGCACCCTGAGCACTGAGCACCCAGCACCCTGAGTACTGAGCAACCAGCACCCTGAGTACTGAGCAACCAGCACCCTGAGCACTGAGCACTGAGCACGCAGCACCCTGAGCACTGAGCACTGCGCACCCAGCACCCCGAGCACTGAGCACCCAGCACCCCGAGCACTGAGGACCCAGCACACTGAGCACTGAGCACCCAGCACCCTGAGCACTGAGCACCCAGGAACCTGAGTACTGAGCACCCAGCACCCTGAGTACTGAGCACCCAGCACCCTGAGTACTGAGCACTCAGCACCCTGAGTACTGAGCACCGAGCACCCCGAGCACTGAGCACCCAGCACCCTGAGCACTGAGCACCCTGAGGACTGAGCACCTAGCACCCTGAGCACTGAGTACCGAGCACCCTGAGCACTGAGCACCCAGCACCCCGAGCACTGAGCACCCAGCACCCTGAGTACTGAGCACCCAGCACCTCGAGTACTGAGCATCCAGCACCCTGAGTACTGAGCACCCAGCACCCCGAGCACTGAGCACCCGGCACCCTGAGTACTGAGCACCCTGAGTACTGAGCACTGAGCACCCAGCACCCTGAGGACTGAGCACTCTGAGGACTGAGCACCCAGCACCCTGAGCACTGAGCACCGAGTACCCTGAGTACTGAGCCCTGATCACCCTGAGCACTGAGCACCCAGCACCCCGAGCACTGAGCACCCAGCACCCTGAGTACTGAGCACCCAGCACCCTGAGCACTGAGCACCCAGCACCATGAGTACTGAGCACCCAGCACCGTGAGTACTGAGCACCCAGCACCCTGGGCACTGAGCACCCAGCACCCTGAGTACTGAGCAGCGAGCACCCTGAGTACTGAGCACACAGCACCCTGAGTACTGAGTACCCAGCACCCTGAGCAATGAGCCCCCAGCACCCTGAGCACTGAGCACCCAGCACCCTGAGTACTGAGCACCCAGCACCCTGAGTACTGAACACCCAGCACCCTGAGCACTGAGCACTGAGCACCCAGCACCCTGAGCACTGAGCACTGAGCACCCAGCACCCTGAGCACTGAGCACCCAGCACCCCGAGCACTGAGCACCCAGCACCCTGAGCACCCAGCACCCTAAGCACTGAGCACCCTGAGCACTGAGCACTGAGCACACAGCACGCTGAGTACTGAGCACTGAGCACACAGCACCCTGAGTACTGAGCACGCAGCACCCCGAGCACTGAGCACCCAGCGCCCCGAGCACTGACCACAAAGCACCCCGAGCACTGAGCACCCACCACACTGAGTACTGAGCACCCAGCACCCCGAGCACTGAGCACCCATCACCCTGAGTACTGAGCACCGTGCACCCTGAGCACTGAGCACCCAGCACGCTGAGTACTGAGCACCCAACACCCAGAGTACTGAGCAACCAGCACCCTGAGCACTGAGCACCCAGCACCCTGAGTACTGAGCACCCAGCACCCTGAGTACTGAGCACCCAGCACCCTGAGTACTGAACACCCAGCACCCTGAGCACTGAGCACTGAGCACCCTGAGCACTGAGTACTGAGCACTGAGCACCCTGAGCACTGAGCACCCAGCACACCGAGTACTGAACACCCAGCACCCTGAGTACTGAACACCCAGCACCCTGAGCACTGAGCATTGAGCACCCTGAGCACTGAGTAATGAGCACTGAGCACCCTGAGCACTGAGCACCCAGCACACCGAGTACTGAACACCCAGCACCCTGAGTACTGAACACCCAGCACCCTGAGCACTGAGTACTGAGCACTGAGCACCCTGAGCACTGAGCACACAGCACCCTGAGTACTGAGCACCCAGCACCCTGAGTACTGAACACCCAGCACCCTGAGCACTGAGCACTGAGCACCCGGCACCCCGAGCACTGAGCACTGAGCACCCTGAGCACTGAGCACCCAGCACCCCGAGTACTGAGCACTGAGCAATCTGAGTACTGAGCACCCAGCACCCTGAGCACTGAGCACCCAGCACCCTGAGTACTGAGCACCCAGCACCCTGAGTACTGAACACCCAGCACCCTGAGTACTGAGCACCAAGCACCCCGAGTACTGAGCACTGAGCAATCTGAGTACTGAGCACCCAGCACCCTGAGCACTGAGCACCCAGCAACCTGAGTACTGAGCACCCAGCACCCTAAGCACTGAGCACCCAGCACGCTGAGTACTGAGCACCCAGCACCCCGAGCACTGAGCACCCAGCACCCTGAGTACTGAGCACTGAGCACCCAGCACCCCGAGCACTGAGCACCCAGCACCCTGTGTACTGAGCACTGAGCATCCTGAGTACAAAGCACCCAGCACCCTGAGAACTGAGCACCCAGGACCCTGAGCACTGAGCACCGAGCACCCCGAGCACTGAGCACCCAGCACCCTGAGCACTCAGCACCCAGCACCCCGAGCACTGAGATCCCATCACCCTGAGCACTGAGCACCCAGCACCCTGAGCACGGAGCACACCGAGGACTGAGCACCCAGCACCCTGAGCACTGAGCACCCAGCACCTTGAGTACTGAGCACCGAGCACCTCGAGCACTAAGCACCCAGCACCCTGAGTACTGAGCACCCAGCACCCTGAGCACTGAGCACCCAGCACCCTGAGCACTGAGCACCCAGGACCCTGAGTACTGAGCACCCAACACCCAGAGTACTGAGCACTGAGCACCCTGAGCATTGAGCACCCAGCACCCCGAGCACCGAGCACCCAGCACCCTGAGCACTGAGCACCCAGCACCCTGAGCACTGAGCACCCAGGACCCTGAGTACTGAGCACCCAACACACAGAGTACTGAGCACTGAGCACCCTGAGCATTGAGCACCCATCACCCCGAGTACTGAGCACCCAGCACCCCGAGCACTGAGCACTGAGCACCCTGAGCACTGAGCACCCAGCAACCCAAGTACTGAGCAATGAGAACCCTGAGTACTGAGCACCAAGCACCCCGAGTACTGAGCACTGAGCACCCTGAGTACTGAGCACCCAGCACCCTGAGCACTGAGCACTGAGCACCCCGAGCACTGAGCACCCAGCACCCTGAGCACCCAGCACCCTAAGCACTGAGCACCCTGAGCACTGAGCACCGAGCACCCTGAGTACTGAGCACTGAGCACCCCGAGCACTGAGCACCCAGCACCCTGAGCACCCAGCACCCTAAGCACTGAGCACCCTGAGCACTGAGCACTGAGCACCCAGCACGCTGAGTACTGAGCACTGAGCACACAGCACCCTGAGTACTGAGCACACAGCACCCCGAGCACTGAGCACCCAGCGCCCCGAGCACTGAGCACAAAGCACCCCGAGCACTGAGCACCCAGCACACTGAGTACTGAGCACCCAGCACCCCGAGCACTGAGCACCCAGCACCCCGAGCACTGAACACCCAGCACCCTGAGTACTGAGCACCCAGCACCCCGAGGACTGAGCACCCAGCACCCTGAGTACTGAGCACCAATCACCCTGAGTACTGAGCACTCAGCACCCTGAGTACTGAGCACCGAGCACCCCGAGCACTGAGCACCCAGCACCCTGAGCACGGAGCACCCCGAGGACTGAGCACCCAGCACCCTGTGCACTGAGCACCCAGCACCTTGAGTACTGAGCACCGAGCACCTCGAGCACTGAGCACCCAGTACCCTGAGTACTGAGCACGCAGCACCCTGAGCACTGAGCACCCAGCACCCTGAGCACTGAGCACCCAGCACGCTGAGTACTGAGCACCCAACACCCAGAGTACTGAGCAACCAGCACCCTGAGCACTGAGCACCCAGCACCCTGAGTACTGAGCACCCAGCACCCTGAGTACTGAGCACCCAGCACCCTGAGTACTGAACACCCAGCACCCTGAGCACTGAGCACTGAGCACCCTGAGCACTGAGTACTGAGCACTGAGCACCCTGAGCACTGAGCACCCAGCACACCGAGTACTGAACACCCAGCACCCTGAGTACTGAACACCCAGCACCCTGAGCACTGAGCACTGAGCACCCTGAGCACTGAGTAATGAGCACTGAGCACCCTGAGCACTGAGCACCCAGCACACCGAGTACTGAACACCCAGCACCCTGAGTACTGAACACCC
>NW_024544102.1:0-53890 GCF_018167655.1 Microtus oregoni | reverse complement strand
GGTGCTCCGTGCTCAGTGATCAGGGTGCTGGGTGCTCAGTACTCAGGGTGCTCGGTGCTCAGTACTCAGGGTTCTCAGTGCTCAGTACTCAGGGTGCTGGGTGCTCAGTGCTCAGGGTGCTGGGTGCTCAGTACTCAGGGTGCTCAGTGCTCAGTACTCAGAGTGCTTGGTGCTCAGTACTCAGGGTGCTCAGTGCTCAGTACTCGGGGTGCTGGGTGCTCAGTGCTCAGGGTGCTCAGTGCTCAGTGCTCGGGGTGCTGGGTGCTCAGTGCTCGGGGCGCTGGGTGCTCAGTGCTCGGGGTGCTGGGTGCTCAGTGCTCGGGGTGCTGGGTGCTCAGTGCTCGGGGCGCTGGGTGCTCAGTGCTCGGGGTGCTGGGTGCTCAGTACTCGGGGTGCTGGGTGCTCAGTGCTCAGGGTGCTCTGTGCTCAGTTCTCAGTGCTCAGGGTGCTCAGTGCTCAGTGCTCAGGGTGCTGGGTGTTCAGTACTCAGGGTGCTGGGTGCTCAGTACTCAGGGTGCTGGGTGCTCAGTGCTCAGGGTGCTGGGTTCTCAGTACTCAGGGTGCTGGGTGCTTAGTCCTCGAGGTGCTCGGTTCTCAGTACTCAAGGTGCTGGGTGCTCAGTGCTCAGGGTGCTGGGTGCTCAGTCATCGGGGTGCTCCGTGCTCAGGGTGCTGGGTGCTCAGGGCTCAGGGTGCTGGGTGCTCAGTGCTCGGGGTGCTGGGTGCTGAGTGCTCAGGGTGCTGGGTGCTCAGTGCTCGGGGTGCTCGGTGCTCAGTGCTCAGGGTCCTGGGTACTCAGTACTCAGGGTGCTGGGTGCTTAGTACTCAGTGTGCTCAGTGCTAAGTACACAGGGTGCTGGGTGCTCAGTGCTCGGCGTGCTGGTTGCTCAGTGCTCAGTACTCAGGGTGCTGGGTACTCAGTGCTCAGAGTGCTGGGAGATCAGTGCTCAGGGTGCTGGGTGCTCAGTGATCGGGGTGCTGGGTGCTCAGTACTCAGGGTGCTCAGTGCTCGGGGAGCTCGGTGCTCAGTACTCAGGGTGCTGGGTGCTCAGTACTCAGGGTGCTGTGTGCTCAGTGCTCAGTACTCAGCGTGCTGGGTGCTCAGTGCTCAGAGTTTTGGGTGCTCAGTACTCAAGGTGCTGGGTTCTCAGTGCTCAGTGCTCAGGGTGCTCAGTGCTCAGGGTGCTCAGTGCTCAGGGTGCTGGGTGCTCAGGGTGCTGGGTGCTCAGTGCTCGGGGTGCTGGGTGCTCAGTGCTCAGTGCTCAGGGTGCTGGGTGCTCAGTGCTCAGTGCTCAGGGTGCTGGGTGTTCAGTACTCAGGGTGCTCGGTGCTCAGTGCTCAGGGTGCTGGGTGCTCAGTACTCAGGGTTCTGGGTGCTCAGTGCTCGGGGTGCTGGGTGCTCAGTGCTCAGGGTGATCAGTGCTCAGTACTCAGGGTGCTGGGTGCTCAGTGCTCAGGGTGCTGGGTGCTCAGTCCTCAGGGTGCTCAGTCCTCAGGGTGCTCGGTGCTCAGTGCTCAGTACTCAGGGTGCTCAGTACTCAGGGTGCTGGGTGCTCAGTGCTCGGGGTGCTGGGTGCTCAGTACTCAGGGTGCTGGGTGCTCAGTACTCGGGGTGCTGGGTGCTCAGTACCCAGGGTGCTGGGTGCTCAGTGCTCGGGGTGCTGGGTGCTCAGTGCTCAGGGTGATCGGTGCTCAGTGCTCAGGGTGCTGGGTGCTCAGTGCTCGGGGTGCTCGGTGCTCAGTACTCAGGGTGCTGAGTGCTCAGTACTCAGGGTGCTGGGTGCTCAGTACTCAGGGTGCTGGGTGCTCAGTACTCAGGGTGCTGGGTGCTCAATGCTCATGGTGCTGGGTGCTCAGTGCTCAGGGTGCTGGGTGCTCAGTGCTCGGGGTGCTGGGTGCTCAGGGCTGTGGTGCTGGGTGCTCAGTGCTCAGTGCTCAGGGTGCTGGGTGCTCAGTGCTCAGTGCTCAGGGTGCTGGTTGCTCAGTACTCAGGGTGCTGGGTGCTCAGTACTCAGGGTGCTGGGTGCTCAGTGCTCGGGGTGCTCGGTGCTCAGTACTCAAGGTGCTGGGTGCTCAGTGCTCAGGGTGCTGGGTGCTCAGTCCTCGGGGTGCTCCGTGCTCAGTGATCAGGGTGCTGGGTGCTCAGTACTCAGGGTGCTCGGTGCTCAGTACTCAGGGTTCTCAGTGCTCAGTACTCAGGGTGCTGGGTGCTCAGTGCTCAGGGTGCTGGGTGCTCAGTACTCGGGGTGCTGGGTGCTCAGTGCTCAGGGTGCTCAGTGCTCAGTACTCAGTGCTCAGGGTGCTCAGTGCTCAGTGCTCAGGGTGCTGGGTGTTCAGTACTCAGGGTGCAGGGTGCTCAGTACTCAGGGTGCTGGGTGCTCAGTGCTCAGGGTGCTGGGTGCTCAGTACTCTGGGTGTTGGGTGCTCAGTACTCAGGGTGCTGGGTGCTCCGTGCTCGGGGTGCTGGGTGCTCATTGCTCACGGTGCTGGGTGCTCAGTGCTCAGGGTGCTGGGTGCTCAGTACTCAGGGTGCTGGGTGCTTAGTGCTCGAGGTGATCGGTGCTCAGTACTCAAGGTGCTGGGTGCTCAGTGCTCAGGGTGCTGGGTGCTCTGTCCTCGGGGTGCTCCGTGCTCAGGGTGCTGGGTGCTCAGCGCTCAGGGTGCTGGGTGCTCAGTGATCGGGGTGCTGGGTGCTGAGTGCTCAGGGTGCTGGGTGCTCAGTGCTCGGGGTGCTCGGTGCTCAGTGCTCAGGGTCCTGGGTACTCAGTACTCAGGGTGCTGGGTGCTTAGTACTCAGGGTGCTCAGTGCTAAGTACACAGGGTGCTGGGTGCTCAGTGCTCGGGGTGCTGGTTGCTCAGTGCTCAGTACTCAGGGTGCTGGGTACTCAGTGCTCGGGGTGCTGGGTGCTCAGTGCTCAGGGTGCTGGGTGATCAGTGCTCAGGGTGCTGGGTGCTCAGTGATCGGGGTGCTGGGTGCTCAGTACTCAGGGTCCTCAGTGCTCGGGGAGCTCGGTGCTCAGTACTCAGGGTGCTGGGTGCTCAGTACTCAGTGCTCGGGGTCCTGGGTGCTCCGTGCTCGGGGTGCTGGGTGCTCAGTGCTCTGGGTGCTTAGTGCTCAGTACTCAGGGTGCTGGGGGCTCAGTACTCAGGGTGCTGGGGGCTCAGTAATCAGGGTGCTCGGTTCTCAGTATTCAGGGTGCTGGGTGCTCATTCTCGGGGTGCTGGGTGCTCAGTGCTCAGGGTGCTGGGTGCTCAGTACTCTTGGTGCTGGGGGCTCAGTACTCAGGGTGCTGGGTGCTCAGTACTCAGGGTGATCTGTTCTCAGTACTCAGGTTGCTGGGTGGTCAGTGCTCGGGGTGATGGGTGCTCAGTACTCGGGGTGCTCAGTGCTCAGTACTCAGGGTGCTGGGTGCTCAGTACTCAGGGTGCTGGGTGCTCAGTGCTCGGGGTGCTCGGTGCTCAGTGCTCGGGGTGCTGGGTGCTCAGTACTCGGGGTGCTGGGTGCTCAGTGCTCAGGGTGCTGGGTGCTCAGTGCTCGGGGTGCTGGGTGCTCAGTATTGAGGGTGGTGCTGGGTGCTCAGTACTCAGGGTGCTGGGTGCTCAGTGCTCAGGGTGCTGGGTGCTCAGTACTAAGGGTGCTGGGTGCTCACTACTCAGGGTGCTCGGTGCTCAGTACTCAGGGTGCTGGCTGCTCAGTGCTCAGGGTGCTGGGTACTCAGTACTCAGGGTGCTGGGTGCTCAGTACTCAGGGTGCTGGGTGCTTAGTGCTCAGGGTGCTTGGTGCTCAGTGCTCCTGGTGCTGGGTGCTCAGTACTCAGGGTGCTGGGTGCTCAGTGCTCAGGGTGATCGGTGCTCTGTACTCAGGGTGCTCAGTACTCAGGGTGCTGGCTGCTCAGTGCTCAGGGTGCTGGGTGCTCAGTACTCGGGGTGCTGGGTGCTCTGTACTCAGGGTGCTGGGTGCTCAGTTCTCGGGGTCCTGGGTGCTTAGTGCTCAGGGTGATCGGTGCTCAGTACTCAGGGTGCTGGGTGCTCAGTGCTCAGGGTGCTGGGTACTCAGTCCTCAGGGTGCTCAGTGCTCAGGGTGCTGGGTGCTCAGTGCTCGGGGTGCTCGGTGCTCAGTACTCAGGGTGCTGAGTGCTCAGTACTTAGGGTGCTGGGTGGTCAGTACTCATGGTGCTGGGTGCTCAGTACTCAGGGGGCTGGGTGCTCAGTGCTCAGGGTGCTGGGTGCTCAGTGCTCAGGGTGCTGGGTGCTCAGTGCTCGGGGTGCTGGGTGCTCAGTGCTCGGGGTGCTGGGTGCTCAGTGCTCAGTGCTCAGGGTGTTGGGTGCTCAGTGCTCAGTGCTCAGGGTGCTGGGTGCTCAGTACTCAGGGTGCTGGGTGCTCAGTACTCAGGGTGCTGGGTGCTCAGTGCTCAGGGTGCTGGGTGCTCAGGACTCTGGGTGTTGGGTGCTCAGTTCTCAGGGTGCTGGGTGCTCAATGCTCATGGTGCTGGGTGTTCAGTGCTCAGGGTGCTGGGTGCTCAGTGCTCGGGGTGCTGGGTGCTCAGGGCTGTGGTGCTGGGTGCTCAGTGCTCAGTGCTCAGGGTTCTGGGTGCTCAGTGCTCAGTGCTCAGGGTGCTGGTTGCTCAGTACTCAGGGTGCTGGGTGCTCAGTACTCAGGGTGCTGGGTGCTCAGTGCTCAGGGTGCTCTGTGCTCAGTACTCAGGGTGCTGGGTGCTCAGTGCTCGGGGTGCTGCGTGCTCAGTGCTCAGGGTGCTGGGTGCTCAGTGCTCAAGGTGCTGGGTGCTCAGTGCTCAGGGTGCTGGGATCTCAGTCCTCGGGGTGCTCCGTGCTCAGTGATCAGGGTGCTGGGTGCTCAGTACTCAGGGTGCTCGGTGCTCAGTACTCAGGGTTCTCAGTGCTCAGTACTCAGGGTGCTGGGTGCTCAGTGCTCAGGGTGCTGGGTGCTCAGTACTCAGGGTGCTCAGTGCTCAGTACTCAGAGTGCTTGGTGCTCAGTACTCAGGGTGCTCAGTGCTCAGTACTCGGGGTGCTGGGTGCTCAGTGCTCAGGGTGCTCAGTGCTCAGTGCTCGGGGTGCTGGGTGCTCAGTGCTCGGGGCGCTGGGTGCTCAGTGCTCGGGGTGCTGGGTGCTCAGTGCTCGGGGTGCTGGGTGCTCAGTGCTCGGGGCGCTGGGTGCTCAGTGCTCGGGGTGCTGGGTGCTCAGTACTCGGGGTGCTGGGTGCTCAGTGCTCAGGGTGCTCTGTGCTCAGTTCTCAGTGCTCAGGGTGCTCAGTGCTCAGTGCTCAGGGTGCTGGGTGTTCAGTACTCAGGGTGCTGGGTGCTCAGTACTCAGGGTGCTGGGTGCTCAGTGCTCAGGGTGCTGGGTTCTCAGTACTCAGGGTGCTGGGTGCTTAGTCCTCGAGGTGCTCGGTTCTCAGTACTCAAGGTGCTGGGTGCTCAGTGCTCAGGGTGCTGGGTGCTCAGTCATCGGGGTGCTCCGTGCTCAGGGTGCTGGGTGCTCAGGGCTCAGGGTGCTGGGTGCTCAGTGCTCGGGGTGCTGGGTGCTGAGTGCTCAGGGTGCTGGGTGCTCAGTGCTCGGGGTGCTCGGTGCTCAGTGCTCAGGGTCCTGGGTACTCAGTACTCAGGGTGCTGGGTGCTTAGTACTCAGTGTGCTCAGTGCTAAGTACACAGGGTGCTGGGTGCTCAGTGCTCGGCGTGCTGGTTGCTCAGTGCTCAGTACTCAGGGTGCTGGGTACTCAGTGCTCAGAGTGCTGGGAGATCAGTGCTCAGGGTGCTGGGTGCTCAGTGATCGGGGTGCTGGGTGCTCAGTACTCAGGGTGCTCAGTGCTCGGGGAGCTCGGTGCTCAGTACTCAGGGTGCTGGGTGCTCAGTACTCAGGGTGCTGGGTGCTCAGTACTCAGTGCTCGGGGTCCTGGGTGCTCCGTGCTCGGGGTGCTGGGTGCTCAGTGCTCTGGGTGCTTAGTGCTCAGTACTCAGGGTGCTGGGTGCTCAGTACTCATGGTGCTGGGTGCTCATTCTCAGGGTGCTGGGTGCTCAGTGCTCGGGTTGCTGGGTGCTCAGTACTCAGGGTGCTGGGGGCTCAGTACTGAGGGTGGTGCTGGGTGCTCAGTACTCAGGGTGCTGGGTGCTCAGTGCTCAGGGTGCTGGGTGCTCAGTACTAAGGGTGCTGGGTGCTCACTACTCAGGGTGCTCGGTGCTCAGTACTCAGGGTGCTGGGTGCTCAGTGCTCAGGGTGCTGGGTACTCAGTACTCAGGGTGCTGGGTGCTCAGTACTCACGGTGCTGGGTGCTCAGTGCTCAGGGTGCTTGGTGCTCAGTGCTCCTGGTGCTGGGTGCTCAGTACTCAGGGTGCTGGGTGCTCAGTGCTCAGGGTGATCGGTGCTCAGTACTCAGGGTGCTCAGTACTCAGGGTGCTGGCTGCTCAGTGCTCGGGGTGCTGGGTGCTCAGTACTCGGGATGCTGGGTGCTCTGTACTCAGGGTGCTGGGTGCTCAGTTCTCGGGGTCCTGGGTGCTCAGTGCTCAGGGTGATCGGTGCTCAGTATTCAGGGTGCTGGGTGCTCAGTGCTCAGGGTGCTGGGTACTCAGTCCTCAGGGTGCTCAGTGCTCAGGGTGCTGGGTGCTCAGTGCTCGGGGTGCTCGGTGCTCAGTACTCAGGGTGCTGAGTGCTCAGTACTTAGGGTGCTGGGTGGTCAGTACTCATGGTGCTGGGTGCTCAGTACTCAGGGGGCTGGGTGCTCAGTGCTCAGGGTGCTGGGTGCTCAGTGCTCAGGGTGCTGGGTGCTCAGTGCTCGGGGTGCTGGGTGCTCAGTGCTCGGGGTGCTGGGTGCTCAGTGCTCAGTGCTCAGGGTGTTGGGTGCTCAGTGCTCAGTGCTCAGGGTGCTGGGTGCTCAGTACTCAGGGAGCTGGGTGCTCAGTACTCAGGGTGCTGGGTGCTCAGTGCTCAGGGTGCTGGGTGCTCAGTACTCAGGGAGCTGGGTGCTCAGTACTCAGGGTGCTGGGTGCTCAGTGCTCAGGGTGCTGGGTGCTCAGTACTCAGGGTGCTGGGTGCTCAGTACTCAGAGTGCTGGGTGCTCAGTACTCAGTGCTCGGGGTCCTGGGTGCTCCGTGCTCGGGGTGCTGGGTGCTCAGTGCTCTGGGTGCTTAGTGCTCAGTACTCAGGGTGCTGGGTGCTCAGTACTCAGGGTGCTGGGTGCTCATTCTCGGGGTGCTGGGTGCTCAGTGCTCGGGGTGGTGGGTGCTCAGTACTCAGGGTGCTGGGGGCTCAGTACTCAGGGTGCTGCGTGCTCAGTAATCAGGGTGCTCGGTTCTCAGTATTCAGGGTGCTGGGTGCTCAGTGCTCAGGGTGCTGGGTGCTCAGTGCTCAGGGTGCTGGGTGCTCAGTACTCTTGGTGCTGGGGGCTCAGTACTCAGGATGCTGGGTGCTCAGTACTCAGGGTGATCTGTTCTCAGTACTCAGGTTGCTGGGTCGTCAGTGCTCGGGGTGATGGGTGCTCCGTACTCGGGGTGCTCAGTGCTCAGTACTCAGGGTGCTGGGTGCTCAGTACTCAGGGTGCTGGGTGCTCAGTGCTCGGGGTGCTCGGTGCTCAGTGCTCGGGGTGCTGGTTGCTCAGTACTCGGGGTGCTGGGTGCTCAGTGCTCTGGGTGCTGGGTGCTCAGTGCTCGGGGTGCTGGGTGCTCAGTACTGAGGGTGGTGCTGGGTGCTCAGTACTCAGGGTGCTGGGTGCTCAGTGCTCAGGGTGCTGGGTGCTCAGTACTAAGGGTGCTGGGTGCTCAGTACTCAGGGTGCTCGGTGCTCAGTACTCAGGGTGCTGGGTGCTCAGTGCTCAGGGTGCTGGGTACTCAGTACTCAGGGTGCTCAGTACTCAGGGTGCTGGCTGCTCAGTGCTCGGGGTGCTGGGTGCTCAGTACTCGGGGTGCTGGGTGCTCAGTACTCAGGGTGCTGGGTGCTCAGTGCTCAGGGTGATCGGTGCTCAGTACTCAGGGTGCTCAGTACTCAGGGTGCTGGCTGCTCAGTGCTCGGGGTGCTGGGTGCTCAGTACTCGGGGTGCTGGGTGCTCTGTACTCAGGGTGCTGGGTGCTCAGTTCTCGGGGTCCTGGGTGCTCAGTGCTCAGGGTGATCGGTGCTCAGTACTCAGGGTGCTGGGTGCTCAGTGCTCAGGGTGCTGGGTACTCAGTGCTCGGGGTGCTGGGTGCTCAGTGCTCAGTGCTCAGGGTGCTGGGTGCTCAGTGCTCAGTGCTCAGGGTGCTGGGTGTTCAGAACTCAGGGTGCTGGGTGTTCAGTGCTCAGGGTGCTGGGTGCTCAGTACTCAGGGTTCTGGGTACTCAGTGCTCGGGGTGCTGGGTGCTCAGTGCTCAGGGTGATCAGTGCTCAGTACTCAGGGTGCTGGGTGCTCAGTGCTCAGGGTGCTGGGTGCTCAGTCCTCAGGGTGCTCAGTACTCAGGGTGCTCGGTGCTCAGTGCTCAGTACTCAGGGTGCTCAGTACTCAGGGTGCTGGGTGCTCAGTGCTCGGGGTGCTGGGTGCTCAGTACTCAGGGTGCTGGGTGCTCAGTACTCGGGGTGCTGGGTGCTCATGACTCAGGGTCCTGGGTGCTCAGTGCTCGGGGTGCTGGGTGCTCAGTGCTCAGGGTGATCGGTGCTCAGTGCCCAGGGTGCTGGGTGCTCAGTCCTCCGGGTGCTCAGTACTCAGGGTGCTGGGTGCTCAGTGCTCGGGGTGCTCGGTGCTCAGTACTCAGGGTGCTGAGTGCTCAGTACTCAGGGTGCTGGGTGCTCAGTACTCAGGGTGCTGGGTGCTCAGTACTCAGGGTGCTGGGTGCTCAATGCTCATGGTGCTGGGTGCTCAGTGCTCAGGGTGCTGGGTGCTCAGTGCTCGGGGTGCTGGGTGCTCAGGGCTGTGGTGCTGGGTGCTCAGTGCTCAGGGTGCTCAGTGCTCGGGGAGCTCGGTGCTCAGTACTCAGGGTGCTGGGTGCTCAGTACTCAGTGCTCGGGGTCCTGGGTGCTCCGTGCTCGGGGTGCTGGGTGCTCAGTGCTCTGGGTGCTTAGTGCTCAGTACTCAGGGTGCTGGGTGCTCAGTACTCAGGGTGCTGGGTGCTCAGTGCTCAGGGTGATCGGTGCTCAGTACTCAGGGTGCTGGGTGCTCAGTGCTCGGGGTGCTGGGTGCTCAGTACTCAGGGTGCTGGGTGCTCAGTGCTCAGGGTGATCGGTGCTCAGTACTCAGGGTGCTGGGTGCTCAGTGCTCGGGGTGCTGGGTGCTCAGTACTCAGGGTGCTCAGTGCTCAGGGTGCTGGGTGCTCAGTGCTCGGGGTGCTCGGTGCTCAGTACTCAGGGTGCTGAGTGCTCAGTACTCAGGGTGCTGGGTGGTCAGTACTCATGGTGCTGGGTGCTCAGTACTCAGGGGGCTGTGTTCTCAGTGCTCAGGGTGCTGGGTGCTCAGTGCTCAGGGTGCTGGGTGCTCAGTGCTCGGGGTGCTGGGTGCTCAGTGCTCGGGGTGCTGGCTGCTCAGTGCTCGGGGTGCTGGCTGCTCAGTGCTCAGTGCTCGGGGTGCTGGGTGCTCAGGGCTGTGGTGCTGGGTGCTCAGTGCTCAGTGCTCAGGGTGCTGGGTGCTCAGTGCTCAGTGCTCAGGGTGCTGGTTGCTCAGTACTCAGGGTGCTGGGTGCTCAGTACTCAGGGTGCTGGGTGCTCAGTGCTCAGGGTGCTCTGTGCTCAGTGCTCAGGGTGCTGGGTGCTCAGTGCTCGGGGTGCTGCGTGCTTAGTGCTCAGGGTGCTGGGTGCTCAGTGCTCAGGGTGCTGGGGGCTCAGTACTCAGGGGGCTGGGGGCTCAGTGCTCGGGGTGCTCGGTGCTCAGTACTCAAGGTGCTGGGTGCTCAGTGCTCAGGGTGCTGGGTGCTCAGTCCTCGGGGTGCTCCGTGCTCAGTGATCAGGGTGCTGGGTGCTCAGTACTCAGGGTGCTCGGTGCTCAGTACTCAGGGTTCTCAGTGCTCAGTACTCAGGGTGCTGGGTGCTCAGTGCTCAGTGTGCTGGGTGCTCAGTACTCAGGGTGCTCAGTGCTCAGTACTCGGAGTGCTTGGTGCTCAGTACTCAGGGTGCTCAGTGCTCAGTACTCGGGGTGCTGGGTGCTCAGTGCTCAGGGTGCTCAGTGCTCAGTGCTCGGGGTGCTGGGTGCTCAGTGCTCGGGGCGCTGGGTGCTCAGTGCTCGGGGTGCTGGGTGCTCAGTGCTCGGGGTGCTGGGTGCTCAGTGCTCGGGGAGCTGGGTGCTCAGTGCTCGGGGTGCTGGGTGCTCAGTACTCGGGGTGCTTGGTGCTCAGTGCTCAGGGTGCTCAGTGCTCAGTACTCAGTGCTCAGGGTGCTCAGTGCTCAGTGCTCAGGGTGCTGGGTGTTCAGTACTCAGGGTGCTGGGTGCTCAGTACTCAGGGTGCTGGGTGCTGAGTGCTCAGGGTGCTGGGTGCTCAGTACTCTGGGTGTTGGGTGCTCAGTACTCAGGCTGCTGGGTGCTCCGTGCTCGGGGTGCCGGGTGCTCATTGCTCACGGTGCTGGGTGCTCAGTGCTCAGGGTGCTGGGTGCTCAGTACTCAGGGTGCTGGGTGCTTAGTGCTCGAGGTGCTCGGTGCTCAGTACTCAAGGTGCTGGGTGCTCAGTGCTCAGGGTGCTGGGTGCTCAGTCCTCGGGGTGCTCCGTGCTCAGGGTGCTGGGTGCTCAGCGCTCAGGGTGCTGGGTGCTCAGTGCTCGGGGTGCTGGGTGCTGAGTGCTCAGGGTGCTGGGTGCTCAGTGCTCGGGGTGCTCGGTGCTCAGTGCTCAGGGTCCTGGGTACTCAGTACTCAGGGTGCTGGGTGCTTACTACTCAGGGTGCTCAGTGCTAAGTACACAGGGTGCTGGGTGCTCAGTGCTCGGCGTGCTGGTTGCTCAGTGCTCAGGGTGCTGGGTGATCAGTGCTCAGGGTGCTGGGTGCTCAGTGATCGGGGTGCTGGGTGCTCAGTACTCAGGGTGCTCAGTGCTCGGGGAGCTCGGTGCTCAGTACTCAGGGTGCTGGGTGCTCAGTACTCAGTGCTCGGGGTCCTGGGTGCTCCCTGCTCGGGGTGCTGGGTGCTCATTGTTCTGGGTGCTTAGTGCTCAGTACTCAGGGTGCTGGGTGCTCAGTACTCAGGGTGCTGGGTGCTCATTCTCGGGGTGCTGGGTGCTCAATGCTCGGGGTGCTGGGTGCTCAGTACTCAGGGTGCTGGGGGCTCAGTACTCAGGGTGCTGCGTGCTCAGTAATCAGGGTGCTCGGTTCTCAGTATTCAGGGTGCTGGGTGCTCATTCTAGGGGTGCTGGGTGCTCAGTGCTCAGGGTGCTGGGTGCTCAGTACTCTTGGTGCTGGGGGCTCAGTACTCAGGGTGCTGGGTGCTCAGTACTCAGGGTGATCTGTTCTCAGTACTCAGGTTGCTGGGTGGTCAGTGCTCGGGGTGATGGGTACTCAGTACTCGGGGTGCTCAGTGCTCAGTACTCAGGGTGCTGGGTGCTCAGTACTCAGGGTGCTGGGTGCTCAGTGCTCGGGGTGCTCGGTGCTCAGTGCTCGGGGTGCTGGGTGCTCAGTACTCGGGGTGCTGGGTGCTCAGTGCTCAGGGTGCTGGGTGCTCAGTGCTCGGGGTGCTGGGTGCTCAGCACTGAGGGTGGTGCTGGGTGCTCAGTACTCAGGGTGCTGGGTGCTCAGTGCTCAGGGTGCTGGGTGCTCAGTACTAAGGGTGCTGGGTGCTCAGTACTCAGGGTGCTCGGTGCTCAGTACTCAGGGTGCTGGGTGCTCAGTGCTCAGGGTGATGGGTACTCAGTACTCAGGGTGCTGGGTGCTCAGTACTCAGGGTGCTGGGTGCTCAGGCTCAGGGTGCTTGGTGCTCAGTGCTCCTGGTGCTGGGTGCTCAGTACTCAGGGTGCTGGGTGCTCAGTGCTCAGGGTGATCGGTGCTCAGTACTCAGGGTGCTCAGTACTCAGGGTGCTGGCTGCTCAGTGCTCGGGGTGCTGGGTACTCAGTGCTCAGGGTGATCGGTGCTCAGTACTCAGGGTGCTGGGTGCTCAGTGCTCAGGGTGCTGGGTACTCAGTCCTCAGGGTGCTCAGTGCTCAGGGTGCTGGGTGCTCAGTGCTCGGGGTGCTCGGTGCTCAGTACTCAGGGTGCTGAGTGCTCAGTACTCAGGGTGCTGGGTGGTCAGTACTCATGGTGCTGGGTGCTCAGTACTCAGGGGGCTGGGTGCTCAGTGCTCAGGGTGCTGGGTGCTCAGTGCTCAGGGTGCTGGGTGCTCAGTGCTCGGGGTGCTGGGTGCTCAGTGCTCGGGGTGCTGGGTGCTCAGTGCTCAGTGCTCAGGGTGTTGGGTGCTCAGTGCTCAGTGCTCAGGGTGCTGGGTGCTCAGTACTCAGGGTGCTGGGTGCTCAGTACTCAGGGTGCTGGGTGCTCAGTGCTCAGGGTGCTGGGTGCTCAGGACTCTGGGTGTTGGGTGCTCAGTACTCAGGGTGCTGGGTGCTCAGTGCTCGGGGTGCTGGGTGCTCAGTGCTCGGGGTGCTGGGTGCTCAGTGCTCAGGGTGCTGGGTGCTCAGTATTCAGGGTGCTGGGTGCTCAGTGCTCGGGGTGCTCGGTGCTCAGTACTCAAGGTGCTGGGTGCTCAGTGCTCAGGGTGTTGGGTGCTCAGTCCTCGGGGTGCTCCGTGCTCAGTACTCAGGGTGCTGGGTGCTCAGTACTCAGGGTGCTCGGTGCTCAGTACTCAGGGTTCTCAGTGCTCAGGGTGCTGGGTGCTCAGTACTCAGGGTGCTCAGTGCTCAGTACTCGGGGTGCTGGGTGCTCAGTACTATGGGTGCTCAGTGCTCAGTACACGGGGTGCTGGGTGCTCAGTACTCAGGGTGCTGGGTGCTCAGTTCTCAGGGTGCTGGGTGCTCAGTGCTCGGGGCACTGGGTGCTCAGTGCTCGGGGTGCTGGGTGCTCAGTACTCGGGGTGCTGGGTGCTCAGTGCTCAGGGTGCTCAGTGCTCAGTACTCAGTGCTCAGGGTGCTCAGTGCTCAGTGCTCAGGGTGCTGGGTGTTCAGTACTCAGTGTGCTGGGTGCTCAGTACTCAGGGTGCTGGGTGCTCAGTGCTCAGGGTGCTGGGTGCTCAGTACTCTGGGTGTTTGGTGCTCAGTACTCAGGGTGCTGGTTGCTCCGTGCTCAGGGTGCTTGGTGCTCAGTGCTCAGGGTTCTGGGTGCTCAGTGCTCAGGTTGCTGGGTGCTCAGTACTCAGGGTGCTGGGTGGTTAGTGCTCGAGGTGCTCGGTGCTCAGTACTCAAGGTGCTGGGTGCTCAGTGCTCAGGGTGCTGGGTGCTCAGTCCTCGGGGTGCTCCGTGCTCATGGTGCTGGGTGCTCAGTGCTCAGGGTGCTGGGTGCTCAGTGCTCGGGGTGCTGGGTGCTGAGTGCTCAGGGTGCTGGGTGCTCAGTGCTCGGGGTGCTCGGTGCTCAGTGCTCAGGGTCCTGGGTGCTCAGTACTCAGGGTGCTGGGTGCTTAGTACTCAGGGTGCTCAGGGCTCAGTACACAGGGTGCTGGGTGCTCAGTGCTCGGGGTCCTCGGTGCTCAGTGCTCAGTACTCAGGGTGCTGGGTGCTCAGTGCTCGGGGTGCTGGGTGCTCAGTACTCAGCGTGCTCGGTGCTCAGTACTCAGGGTGCTGGGTGCTCAGTGCTCAGGGTGCTGGGTGCTCAGTGCTCAGGGTGCTGGGTGCTCAGTGATCGGGGTGCTGTGTGCTCAGTACTCAGGGTGCTCAGTGCTCGGGGAGCTCGGTTCTCAGTACTCAGGGTGCTGGGTGCTCAGTACTCAGTGCTCGGGGTCCTGGGTGCTCCGTGCTCGGGGTGCTGGGTGCTCAGTGCTCTGGGTGCTGGGTGCTCAGTACTCAGGGTGCTGGGTGCTCAGTACTCAGGGTGCTGGGTGCTCAGTGCTCAGGGTCCTGGGTGCTCAGTACTCAGGGTGCTGGGTGCTCATTACTCAGGGTGCTCGGTGCTCAGTACTCAGGGTGCTGGGTGCTCAGTGCTCAGGGTGCTGGGTACTCAGTACTCAGGGTGCTGGGTGCTCAGTACTCAGGGTGCTGGGTGCTCAGTGCTCAGGGTGCTGGGTGCTCAGTGCTCACGGTGCTGGGTGCTCAGTACTCAGGGTGCTGGGTGCTCAGTGCTCAGGGTGATCGGTGCTCAGTACTCAGGGTGCTCAGTACTCAGGGTGCTGTGTGCTCAGTGCTCAGGGTGCTATGTGCTCAGTACTCAGGGTGCTGGGTGCTCAGTGCTCGGGGTGCTGGGTGCCCAGTGCTCAGGGTGATCGGTGCTCAGTACTCAGGGTGCTGGGTGCTCAGTGCTCAGGGTCCTGGGTGCTCGGTCCTCAGGGTGCTCAGTGCTCAGGGTGCTGGGTGCTCTGTGCTCGGGGTGCTCGGTGCTCTGTACTCAGGGTGCTGAGTGCTCAGTACTTAGGGTGCTGGGTGCTCAGTACTCATGGTGCTGGGTGCTCAGTACTCAGGGGGCTGGGTGCTCAGTGCTCAGTGTGCTGGGTGCTCAGTGCTCAGGGCGCTGGGTGCTCAGTGCTCGGGGTGCTGGGTGCTCAGTGCTCGGGGTGCTGTGTGGTCAGTCCTCAGTGCTCAAGGTGCTGGGTGCTCAGTGCTCAGTGCTCAGGGTGCTGGGTGCTCAGTACTCAGGGTGCTGGGTGCTTAGTGCTCGAGGTGCTCGGTGCTCAGTACTGAAGGTGCTGGGTGCTCAGTGCTCAGGGTGCTGGGTGCTCAGTCCTCGGGGTGCTCCGTACTCATGGTGCTGGGTGCTCAGTGCTCAGGGTGCTGGGTGCTCAGTGCTCGGGGTGCTGGGTGCTGAGTGCTCAGGGTGCTGGGTGCTCAGTGCTCGGGGTGCTCGGTGCTCAGTGCTCAGGGTCCTGGGTGCTCAGTACTCAGGGTGCTGGGTGCTTAGTACTCAGGGTGCTCATTGCTCAGTACACAGGGTGCTGGGTGCTCAGTGCTCGGGGTGCTAGGTGCTCAGTGCTCAGTACTCAGGGTGCTGGGTGCTCAGTGCTCGGGGTGCTGGGTGCTCAGTACTCAGCGTGCTGGGTGCTCAGTACTCAGTTTGCTGGGTGCTCAGTGCTCAGGGTGCTGGGTGCTCAGTGCTCAGGGTGCATGGTGCTCAGTGATCGGGGTGCTGGTTGCTCAGTACTCAGGGTGCACAGTGCTCGGGGAGCTCGGTGATCAGTACTCAGGGTGCTGGGTGCTCAGTACTCAGTGCTCGGCGTCCTGGGTGCTCCGTGCTCGGGGTGCTGGGTGCTCAGTGCTCTGGGTGCTGGGTGCTCAGTACTCAGGGTGCTGGGTGCTCAGTACTCAGGGTGCTGGGTGCTCAGTGCTCAGGGTGCTGGGTGCTCAGTACTCAGGGTGCTGGGTGCTCAGTGCTCAGGGTGCTGGGTACTCAGTACTCAGGGTGCTGGGTGCTCAGTACTCAGGGTGCTGGGTGCTCAGTGCTCAGGGTGCTGGGTGCTCAGTGCTCAGGGTGCTGGGTGCTCAGTACTCAGGGTGCTGGGTGCTCAGTGCTCAGGGTGATCGGTGCTCAGTACTCAGGGTGCTCAGTACTCAGGGTGCTGGGTGCTCAGTGCTCAGGGTGCTGGGTGCTCAGTACTCAGGGTGCTGGGTGCTCAGTGCTCGGGGTTCTGGGTGCTCAGTGCTCAGGGTGATCGGTGCTCAGTACTCAGGGTGCTGGGTGCTCAGTGCTCAGGGTGCTGGGTGCTCAGTCCTCAGGGTGCTCAGTGCTCAGGGTGCTGGGTGCTCTGTGCTCGGGGTGCTCGGTGCTCAGTACTCAGGGTGCTGAGTGCTCAGTACTCAGGGTGCTGGGTGCTCAGTACTCATGGTGCTGGGTGCTCAGTACTCAGGGGGCTGGGTGCTCAGTGCTCAGTGTGCTGGGTGCTCAGTGCTCAGGGCGCTGGGTGCTCAGGGCTCGGGGTGCTGGGTGCTCAGTGCTCGGGGTGCTTGGTGGTCAGTGCTCAGTGCTCAAGGTGCTGGGTGCTCAGTGCTCAGGGTGCTGGGTGCTCAGTACTCAGGGTGCTGGGTGATCAGTACTCAGGGTGCTGGGTGCTCAGTTCTCAGGGTGCTGGGTGCTCAGTGCTCGGGGCACTGGGTGCTCAGTGCTCGGGGTGCTGGGTGCCCAGTACTCGGGGTGCTGGGTGCTCAGTGCTCAGGGTGCTCAGTGTTCAGTACTCAGTGCTCAGGGTGCTCAGTGCTCAGTGCTCAGGGTGCTGGGTGTTCAGTACTCAGTGTGCTGGGTGCTCAGTGCTCAGGGCGCTGGGTGCTCAGTGCTCGGGGTGCTGGGTGCTCAGTGCTCGGGGTGCTGGGTGGTCAGTGCTCAGTGCTCAATGTGCTGGGTGCTCAGTGCTCAGTGCTCAGGGTGCTGGGTGCTCAGTACTCAGGGTGCTGGGTGCTTAGTGCTCGAGGTGCTCGGTGCTCAGTACTGAAGGTGCTGGGTGCTCAGTGCTCAGGGTGCTGGGTGCTCAGTCCTCGGGGTGCTCCGTACTCATGGTGCTGGGTGCTCAGTGCTCAGGGTGCTGGGTGCTCAGTGCTCGGGGTGCTGGGTGCTGAGTGCACAGGGTGCTGGGTGCTCAGTGCTCGGGGTGCTCGGTGCTCAGTGCTCAGGGTCCTGGGTGCTCAGTACTCAGGGTGCTGGGTGCTTAGTACTCAGGGTGCTCAGTGCTCAGTACACAGGGTGCTGGGTGCTCAGTGCTCGGGGTGCTAGGTGCTCAGTGCTCAGTACTCAGGGTGCTGGGTGCTCAGTGCTCGGGGTGCTGGGTGCTCAGTACTCAGCGTGCTGGGTGCTCAGTACTCAGTTTGCTGGGTGCTCAGTGCTCAGGGTGCTGGGTGCTCAGTGCTCAGGGTGCATGGTGCTCAGTGATCGGGGTGCTGGGTGCTCAGTACTCAGGGTGCTGCGTGCTCGGGGTGCTGGGTGCTCAGTGCTCTGGGTGCTGGGTGCTCAGTACTCAGGGTGCTGGGTGCTCAGTACTCAGGGTGCTGGGTGCTCAGTGCTCAGGGTGCTGGGTGCTCAGTACTCAGGGTGCTGGGTGCTCAGTACTCAGGGTGCTCGGTGCTCAGTACTCAGGGTGCTCGGTGCTCAGTGCTCAGGGTGCTGGGTACTCAGTACTCAGGGTGCTGGGTGCTCAGTACTCAGGGTGCTGGGTGCTCAGTGCTCAGGGTGCTGGGTGCTCATTGCTCAGGGTGCTGGGTGCTCAGTACTCAGGGTGCTGGGTGCTCAGTGCTCAGGGTGATCGGTGCTCAGTACTCAGGGTGCTCAGTACTCAGGGTGCTGGGTGCTCAGTGCTCAGGGTGCTGGGTGCTCAGTACTCAGGGTGCTGGGTGCTCAGTGCTCGGGGTTCTGGGTGCTCAGTGCTCAGGGTGATCGGTGCTCAGTACTCAGGGTGCTGGGTGCTCAGTGCTCAGGGTGCTGGGTGCTCAGTCCTCAGGGTGCTCAGTGCTCAGGGTGCTGGGTGCTCTGTGCTCGGGGTGCTCGGTGCTCAGTACTCAGGGTGCTGAGTGCTCAGTACTCAGGGTGCTGGGTGCTCAGTACTCATGGTGCTGGGTGCTCAGTACTCAGGGGGCTGGGTGCTCAGTGCTCAGTGTGCTGGGTGCTCAGTGCTCAGGGCGCTGGGTGCTCAGGGCTCGGGGTGCTGGGTGCTCAGTGCTCGGGGTGCTCGGTGGTCAGTGCTCAGGGTGCTGGGTGCTCAGTACTCAGGGTGCTGGGTGCTCAGTACTCAGGGTGGTCGATGCTCAGTACTCATGGTGCTCGGTGCTCAGTGCTCAGGGTGCTGGGTACTCAGTACTCAGGGTGCTGGGTGCTCAGTACTCAGGGTGCTGGGTGCTCAGTGCTCAGGGTGCTGGGTGCTCAGTGCTCACGGTGCTGGGTGCTCAGTACTCAGGGTGGTGGGTGCTCAGTGCTCAGGGTGATTGGTGCTCAGTACTCAGGGTGCTCAGTACTCAGGGTGCTGTGTGCTCAGTGCTCAGGGTGCTGGGTGCTCAGTACTCAGGGTGCTGGGTGCTCAGTGCTCGGGGTGCTGGGTGCTCAGTGCTCAGGGTGATCGGTACTCAGTGCTCAGGGTCCTGGGTGCTCAGTCCTCAGGGTGCTCAGTGCTCAGGGTGCTGGGTGCTCTGTGCTCGGGGTGCTCGATGCTCTGTACTCAGGGTGCTGAGTGCTCAGTACTTAGGGTGCTGGGTGCTCAGTACTCATGGTGCTGGGTGCTCAGTACTCAGGGGGCTGGGTGCTCAGTGCTCAGTGTGCTGGGTGCTCAGTGCTCAGGGCGCTGGGTGCTCAGTGCTCGGGGTGCTCGGTGCTCAGTACTCAAGGTGCTGGGTGCTCAGTGCTCAGGGTGCTGGGTGCTCAGTCCTCGGGGTGCTCCGTGCTCCGTGATCAGGGTGCTGGGTGCTCAGTACTCAGGGTGCTCGGTGCTCAGTACTCAGGGTTCTCAGTGCTCAGTACTCAGGGTGCTGTTTGCTCAGTTCTCAGTGTGCTGGGTGCTCAGTACTCAGGGTGCTCAGTGCTCAGTACTCGTGGTGCTTGTTGCTCAGTACTCAGGGTGCTGGGTGCTCAGTACTCGGGGTGCTGTCTGCTCAGTGCTCAGGGTGCTCAGTTCTCAGTGCTCGGGGTGCTGGGTGCTCAGTGCTCGGGGCGCTGGGTGCTCAGTGCTCTGGGTGCTTAGTGCTCAGTACTCAGGGTGCTGGGTGCTCAGTACTCATGGTGCTGGGTGCTCATTCTCAGGGTGCTGGGTGCTCAGTGCTCGGGTTGCTGGGTGCTCAGTACTCAGGGTGCTGGGGGCTCAGTACTCAGGGTGCTGGGTGCTCAGTACTCAGGGTGCTCGGTTCTCAGTACTCAGGGTGCTGGGTGCTCATTCTCGGGGTGCTGGGTGCTCAGTGCTCGGGGTGCTGGGTGCTCAGTACTCAGGGTGCTGGGGGCTCAGTACTCAGGGTTCTGGGTGCTCAGTACTCAGGGTGATCTGTTCTCAGTACTCAGGTTGCTGGGTGCTCAGTGCTCGGGGTGCTGGGTGCTCAGTACTCGGGGTGCTCAGTGCTCAGTACTCAGGGTGCTGGGTGCTCAGTACTCAGGGTGCTGGGTGCTCAGTTCTCAGGGTGCTGGGTGCTCAGTACTCTGGGTGTTGGGTGCTCAGTACTCAGGGTGCTCAGTGCTCAGTACTCGGGGTGCTGGGTGCTCAGTGCTCAGTGTGCTCAGTGCTCAGTGCTCAGGGTGCTGGGTGCTCAGTGCTTGAGGCACTGGGTGCTCAGTGCTCGGGGTGCTGGGTGCTCAGTACTCTGGGTGCTGTGTGCTCAGTGCTCAGTACTCAGCGTGCTGGGTGCTCAGTGCTCAGAGTGTTGGGTGCTCAGTACTCAGGGTGCTGGGTGCTCAGTGCTCAGTGCTCAGGGTGCTCAGTGCTCAGGGTGCTCAGTGCTCAGGGTTCTGGGTGCTCAGGGTGCTGGGTGCTCAGCGCTCGGGGTGCTGGGTGCTCAGTGCTCAGTGCTCAGGGTGCTGGGTGCTCAGTGCTCGGGGTGCTGGGTGCTCAGTACTCAGCGTGCTGGGTGCTCAGTACTCAGTGTGCTGGGTGCTCAGTGCTCAGGGTGCTGGGTGCTCAGTGCTCAGGGTGCTGGGTGCTCAGTACTCAGGGTGCTGGGTGCTCAGTACTCAGGGTGCTCGGTGCTCAGTACTCAGGGTGCTGGGTGCTCAGTGCTCAGGGTGCTGGGTACTCAGTACTCAGGGTGCTGGGTGCTCAGTACTCAGGGTGCTGGGTGCTCAGTGCTCAGGGTGCTGGGTGCTCAGTGCTCAGGGTGCTGGGTGCTCAGTACTCAGGGTGCTGGGTGCTCAGTGCTCATAGTGATCGGTGCTCAGTACTCAGGGTGCTCAGTACTCAGGGTGCTGGGTGCTCAGTGCTCAGGGTGCTGGGTGCTCAGTACTCAGGGTGCTGGGTGCTCAGTGCTCGGGGTGCTGGGTGCTCAGTGCTCAGGGTGATCGGTGCTCAGTACTCAGGGTGCTGGGTGCTCAGTGCTCAGGGTGCTGGGTGCTCAGTCCTCAGGGTGCTCAGTGCTGAGGGTGCTGGGTGCTCTGTGCTCAGGGTGCTCGGTGCTCAGTACTCAGGGTGCTCAGTGCTCAGTACTCAGGGTGCTGGGTGCTCAGTACTCATGGTGCTGGGTGCTCAGTACTCAGGGGGTTGGGTGCTCAGTGCTCAGTGTGCTCGGTGCTCAGTGCTCAGGGCGCTGGGTGCTCAGTGCTCGGCGTGCTGGGTGCTCAGTGCTCGGGGTGCTTGGTGGTCAGTGCTCAGTGCTCAAGGTGCTGGGTGCTCAGTGCTCAGTGCTCAGGGTGCTGGGTGCTCAGTACTCAGGGTGCTGGGTGCTCAGTACTCAGGGTGCTGGGTGCTCAGTTCTCAGGGTGCTGGGTGCTCAGTGCTCGGGGCACTGGGTGCTCAGTGCTCGGGGTGCTGGGTGCTCAGTACTCGGGGTGCTGGGTGCTCAGTGCTCAGGGTGCTCAGTGCTCAGTACTCAGTGCTCAGGGTGCTCAGTGCTCAGTGCTCAGGGTGCTGGGTGTTCAGTACTCAGGGTGCTGGGTGCTCAGTACTCAGGGGGCTGGGTGCTCAGTGCTCAGGGTGCTGGGTGCTCAGTACTCTGGGTGTTTGGTGCTCAGTACTCAGGGTGCTGGGTGCTCCGTGCTCAGGGTGCTGGGTGCTCAGTGCTCAGGGTTCTGGGTGCTCAGTGCTCAGGTTGCTGGGTGCTCAGTACTCAGGGTGCTGGGTGGTTAGTGCTCGAGGTGCTCGGTGCTCAGTACTCAAGGTGCTGGGTGCTCAGTGCTCAGGGTGCTGGGTGCTCAATCCTCGGGGTGCTCCGTGCTCATGGTGCTGGGTGCTCAGTGCTCCGGGTGCTGGGTGCTCAGTGCTCGGGGTGCTTTGTGCTGAGTGCTCAGGGTGCTGGGTGCTCAGTGCTCGGGTTGCTCGGTGCTAAGTGCTCAGGGTCCTGGGTGCTCAGTACTCAGGGTGCTGGGTGCTTAGTACTCAGGGTGCTCAGTGCTCAGTACACAGGGTGCTGGGTGCTCAGTGCTCGGGGTGCTGGGTGCTCAGTGCTCGGGGCGCTGGGTGCTCAGTGCTCGGGGTGCTGGGTGCTCAGTGCTCTGGGTGCTTAGTGCTCAGTACTCAGGGTGCTGGGTGCTCAGTACTCATGGTGCTGGGTGCTCATTCTCAGGGTGCTGGGTGCTCAGTGCTCGGGTTGCTGGGTGCTCAGTACTCAGGGTCCTGGGGGCTCAGTACTCAGGGTGCTGGGTGCTCAGTACTCAGGGTGCTCGGTTCTCAGTACTCAGGGTGCTGGGTGCTCATTCTCGGGGTGCTGGGTGCTCAGTGCTCGGGGTGCTGGGTGCTCAGTACTCAGGGTGCTGGGGGCTCAGTACTCAGGGTTCTGGGTGCTCAGTACTCAGGGTGATCTGTTCTCAGTACTCAGGTTGCTGGGTGCTCAGTGCTCGGGGTGCTGGGTGCTCAGTACTCGGGGTGCTCAGTGCTCAGTACTCAGGGTGCTGGGTGCTCCCTACTCAGGGTGCTAGGTGCTCAGTTCTCAGGGTGCTGGGTGCTCAGTACTCTGGGTGTTGGGTGCTCAGTACTCAGGGTGCTCAGTGCTAAGTACTCGGGGTGCTGGGTGCTCAGTGCTCAGTGTGCTCAGTGCTCAGTGCTCAAGGTGCTGGGTGCTCAGTGCTCGGGGCACTGGGTGCTCAGTGCTCGGGGTGCTGGGTGCTCAGTACTCAGGGTGCTGTGTGCTCAGTGCTCAGTACTCAGCATGCTGGGTGCTAAGTGCTCAGAGTGTTGGGTGCTCAGTACTCAGGGTGCTGGGTGCTCAGTGCTCAGTGCTCAGGGTGCTCGGTGCTCAGTTTGCTCAGTGCTCAGGGTTCTGGGTGCTCAGGGTGCTGGGTGCTGGGTGCTCAGTGCTCTGGGTGCTCGGTGCTCAGTGCTCAGTACACAGGGTGCTGGGTGCTCAGTGCTCGGGGTGCTCGGTGCTCAGTGCTCAGTACTCAGGGTGCTGGGTGCTCAGTGCTCGGGGTGCTGGGTGCTCAGTACTCAGCGTGCTGGGTGCTCAGTACTCAGGGTGCTCGGTGCTCAGTACTCAGGGTGCTGGGTGCTCAGTGCTCAGGGTGCTGGGTACTCAGTACTCAGGGTGCTGTGTGCTCATTACTCAGGGTGCTTTGTGCTCAGTGCTCAGGGTGCTGGGTGCTCAGTGCTCACGGTGCTGGGTGCTCAGTACTCAGGGTGCTGGGTGCTCAGTGCTCAGGGTGATCGGTGCTCAGTACTCAGGGTGCTCAGTACTCAGGGTGCTGTGTGCTCAGTGCTCAGGGTGCTGGGTGCTCAGTACTCAGGGTGCTGGGTGCTCAGTGCTCGGGGTGCTGGGTGCTCAGTGCTCAGGGTGATCGGTGCTCAGTACTCAGGGTGCTGGGTGCTCAGTGCTCAGGGTCCTGGGTGCTCAGTCCTCAGGGTGCTCAGTGCTCAGGGTGCTGGGTGCTCTGTGCTCGGGGTGCTCGGTGCTCTGTACTCAGGGTGCTGAGTGCTCAGTACTTAGGGTGCTGGGTGCTCAGTACTCATGGTGCTGGGTGCTCAGTACTCAGGGGGCTGGGTGCTCAGCGCTCAGTGTGCTGGGTGCTCAGTGCTCAGGGCGCTGGGTGCTCAGTGCTCGGGGTGCTGGGTGCTCAGTGCTCGGGGTGCTGGGTGGTCAGTGCTCAGTGCTCAAGGTGCTGGGTGCTCAGTGCTCAGTGCTCAGGGTTCTGGGTGCTCACTACTCAGGGTGCTGGGTGCTCAGTACTCAGGGTGCTGGGTGCTCAGTTCTCAGGGTGCTGGGTGCTCAGTACTCTGGGTGTTGGGTGCTCAGTACTCAGGGTGCTCAGTGCTCAGTACTCGGGGTGCTGGGTGCTCAGTGCTCAGTGTGCTCAGTGCTCAGTGCTCAGGGTGCTGGGTGCTCAGTGCTCGGGGCGCTGGGTGCTCAGTGCTCGGGGTGCTGGGTGCTCAGTACTCAGGGTGCTGTGTGCTCAGTGCTCAGTACTCAGCGTGCTGGGTGCTCAGTGCTCAGAGTGTTGGGTGCTCAGTACTCAGGGTGCTGGGTGCTCAGTGTTCAGTGCTCAGGGTGCTCAGTGCTCAGGGTGCTCAGTGCTCAGGGTGCTGGCTGCTCAGGGTGCTGGGTGCTCAGTGCTCGGGGTGCTGGGTGCTCAGTGCTCAGTGGTCAGGTTGCTGGGTGCTCAGTGCTCAGGGCTCAGGGTGCTGGGTGTTCAGTACTCAGGGTGCTCGGTGCTCAGTGCTCAGGGTGCTAGGTGCTCAGTACTCAGGGTGCTGGGTGCTCAGTGCTCGGGGTGCTTGGTGCTCAGTGCTCAGGGTGATCAGTGCTCAGTACTCAGGGTGCTGGGTGCTCAGTGCTCAGGGTGCTGGGTGCTCAGTCCTCAGGGTGCTCAGTACTCAGGGTGCTCGGTGCTCAGTGCTCAGTACTCAGGGTGCTCAGTACTCAGGGTGCTGGTTGCTCAGTGCTCGGGGTGCTGGGTGCTCAGTACTCAGGGTGCTGGGTGCTCAGTACTCGGGGTGCTGGGTGCTCAGTACTCAGGGTGCTGGGTGCTCAGTGCTCGGTGTGGTGGGTGCTCAGTGCTCAGGGTGATCGGTGCTCAGTGCTCAGGGTGCTGGGTGCTCAGTCCCCCGGGTGCTCAGTGCTCAGGGTGCTGGGTGCTCAGTGCTCGGGGTGCTCGGTGCTCAGTACTCAGGGTGCTGTGTGCTCAGTACACAGGGTGCTGGGTGCTCAGTACTCAGGGTGCTGGGTGCTCAATACTCAGGGTGCTGGGTGCTCAGGGTGCTGGGTGCTCAGTGCTCAGGGTGCTGGGTGCTCAGTGCTCGGGGTGCTGGGTGCTCAGGGCTGTGGTGCTGGGTGCTCAGTGCTCAGTGCTGAGGGTGCTGGGTGCTCAGTGCTCAGTGCTCAGGGTGCTGGTTGCTCAGTACTCAGGGTGCTGGGTGTTCAGAACTCAGGGTGCTGGGTGCTCAGTGCTCAGGGTGCTGGGTGCTCAGTACTCAGGGTGCTGGGTGCTCAGTACTCAGGGTGCTCGGTGCTCAGTACTCAGGGTGCTGGGTGCTCAGTGCTCAGGGTGCTGGGTACTCAGTACTCAGGGTGCTGTGTGCTCATTACTCAGGGTGCTTTGTGCTCAGTGCTCAGGGTGCTGGGTGCTCAGTGCTCACGGTGCTGGGTGCTCAGTACTCAGGGTGCTGGGTGCTCAGTGCTCAGGGTGATCGGTGCTCAGTACTCAGGGTGCTCAGTACTCAGGGTGCTGTGTGCTCAGTGCTCAGGGTGCTGGGTGCTCAGTACTCAGGGTGCTGGGTGCTCAGTGCTCGGGGTGCTGGGTGCTCAGTGCTCAGGGTGATCGGTGCTCAGTACTCAGGGTGCTGGGTGCTCAGTGCTCAGGGTCCTGGGTGCTCAGTCCTCAGGGTGCTCAGTGCTCAGGGTGCTGGGTGCTCTGTGCTCGGGGTGCTGGGTGCTCAGTGCTCAGGGTGATCGGTGCTCAGTACTCAGGGTGCTGGGTGCTCTGTACTCAGGGTGCTGAGTGCTCAGTACTTAGGGTGCTGGGTGCTCAGTACTCATGTTGCTGGGTGCTCAGTACTCAGGGGGCTGGGTGCTCAGTGCTCAGTGTGCTGGGTGCTCAGTGCTCAGGGCGCTGGGTGCTCAGTGCTCGGGGTGCTGGGTGCTCAGTGCTCGGGGTGCTGGGTGGTCAGTGCTCAGTGCTCAAGGTGCTGGGTGCTCAGTGCTCAGTGCTCAGGGTGCTGGGTGCTCAGTACTCAGGGTGCTGGGTGCTCAGTACTCAGGGTGCTGGGTGCTCAGTTCTCAGGGTGCTGGGTGCTCAGTACTCTGGGTGTTGGGTGCTCAGTACTCAGGGTGCTCAGTGCTCAGTACTCGGGGTGCTGGGTGCTCAGTGCTCAGTGTGCTCAGTGCTCAGTGCTCAGGGTGCTGGGTGCTCAGTGCTCGGGGCGCTGGGTGCTCAGTGCTCGGGGTGCTGGGTGCTCAGTACTCAGGGTGCTGTGTGCTCAGTGCTCAGTACTCAGCGTGCTGGGTGCTCAGTGCTCAGAGTGTTGGGTGCTCAGTACTCAGGGTGCTGGGTGCTCAGTGTTCAGTGCTCAGGGTGCTCAGTGCTCAGGGTGCTCAGTGCTCAGGGTGCTGGGTGCTCAGGGTGCTGGGTGCTCAGTGCTCGGGGTGCTGGGTGCTCAGTGGTCAGGGTGCTGGGTGCTCAGTGCTCAGGGCTCAGGGTGCTGGGTGTTCAGTACTCAGGGTGCTCGGTGCTCAGTGCTCAGGGTGCTAGGTGCTCAGTACTCAGGGTGCTGGGTGCTCAGTGCTCGGGGTGCTGGGTGCTCAGTGCTCAGGGTGATCAGTGCTCAGTACTCAGGGTGCTGGGTGCTCAGTGCTCAGGGTGCTGGGTGCTCAGTCCTCAGGGTGCTCAGTACTCAGGGTGCTCGGTGCTCAGTGCTCAGTACTCAGGGTGCTCAGTACTCAGGGTGCTGGTTGCTCAGTGCTCGGGGTGCTGGGTGCTCAGTACTCAGGGTGCTGGGTGCTCAGTACTCGGGGTGCTGGGTGCTCAGTACTCAGGGTGCTGGGTGCTCAGTGCTCGGTGTGGTGGGTGCTCAGTGCTCAGGGTGATCGGTGCTCAGTGCTCAGGGTGCTGGGTGCTCAGTCCCCCGGGTGCTCAGTGCTCAGGGTGCTGGGTGCTCAGTGCTCGGGGTGCTCGGTGCTCAGTACTCAGGGTGCTGAGTGCTCAGTACTCAGGGTGCTGGGTGCTCAGTACTCAGGGTGCTGGGTGCTCAGTACTCAGGGTGCTGGGTGCTCAGGGTGCTGGGTGCTCAGTGCTCAGGGTGCTGGGTGCTCAGTGCTCGGGGTGCTGGGTGCTCAGGGCTGTGGTGCTGGGTGCTCAGTGCTCAGTGCTGAGGGTGCTGGGTGCTCAGTGCTCAGTGCTCAGGGTGCTGGTTGCTCAGTACTCAGGGTGCTGGGTTCTCAGTACTCAGTGTGCTGGGTGCTCAGTGCTCAGGGTGCTCTGTGCTCAGTACTCAGTGTGCTGGGTGCTCAGTGCTCGGGGTGCTGCGTGCTCAGTGCTCAGGGTGCTGGGTGCTCAGTGCACAGGGTGCTGGGTGCTCAGTACTCAGGGTGCTGTGTGCTCAGTGCTCGGGGTGCTCGGTGCTCAGTACTCAAGGTGCTGGGTGCTCAGTGCTCAGGGTGCTGGGTGCTCAGTCCTCGGGGTGCTCCGTGCTCAGTGATCAGGGAGCTGGGTGCTCAGTACTCAGGGTGCTCGGTGCTCAGTACTCAGGGTTCTCAGTGCTCAGTAATCAGGGTGCTGGGTGCTCAGTTCTCAGTGTGCTGGGTGCTCAGTACTCAGGGTGCTCAGTGCTCAGTACTCGGGGTGCTTGTTGCTCAGTACTCAGGGTGCTCAGTGCTCAGTACTCAGGGTGCTGGGTGTTCAGTGCTCTGGGTGCTTAGTGCTCAGTACTCAGGGTGCTGGGTGCTCAGTACTCATGGTGCTGGGTGCTCATTCTCAGGGTGCTGGGTGCTCAGTGCTCGGGTTGCTGGGTGCTCAGTACTCAGGGTGCTGGGGGCTCAGTACTCAGGGTGCTGGGTGCTCAGTACTCAGGGTGCTCGGTTCTCAGTACTCAGGGTGCTGGGTGCTCAGTGCTCAGGGTGCTGGGTGCTCAGTACTCAGGGTGCTGGGTGCTCAGTGCTCGGGGTGCTGGGTGCTCAGTGCTCAGGGTGATCGGTGCTCAGTACTCAGGGTGCTGGGTGCTCAGTGCTCAGGGTCCTGGGTGCTCAGTCCTCAGGGTGCTCAGTGTTCAGGGTGCTGGGTGCTCTGTGCTCGGGGTGCTCGGTGCTCTGTACTCAGGGTGCTGAGTGCTCAGTACTTAGGGTGCTGGGTGCTCAGTACTCATGGTGCTGGGTGCTCAGTACTCAGGGGGCTGGGTGCTCAGTGCTCAGTGTGCTGGGTGCTCAGTGCTCAGGGCGCTGGGTGCTCAGTGCTCGGGGTGCTGGGTGCTCAGTGCTCGGGGTGCTGGGTGGTCAGTGCTCAGTGCTCAAGGTGCTGGGTGCTCAGTGCTCAGTGCTCAGGGTGCTGGGTGCTCAGTACTCAGGGTGCTGGGTGTTCAGTACTCAGGGTGCTGGGTGCTCAGTTCTCAGGGTGCTGGGTGCTCAGTACTCTGGGTGTTGGGTGCTCAGTACTCAGGGTGCTCAGTGCTCAGTACTCGGGGTGCTGGGTGCTCAGTGCTCAGTGTGCTCAGTGCTCAGTGCTCAGGGTGCTGGGTGCTCAGTGCTCGGGGCGCTGGGTGCTCAGTGCTCGGGGTGCTGGGTGCTCAGTACTCAGGGTGCTGTGTGCTCAGTGCTCAGTACTCAGCGTGCTGGGTGCTCAGTGCTCAGAGTGTTGGGTGCTCAGTACTCAGGGTGCTGGGTCCTCAGTGTTCAGTGCTCAGGGTGCTCAGTGCTCAGGGTGCTCAGTTCTCAGGGTGCTGGGTGCTCAGTGCTCAGGGTGCTGGGTGTTCAGTACTCAGGGTGCTCGGTGCTCAGTGCTCAGGGTGCTAGGTGCTCAGTACTCAGGGTGCTGGGTGCTCAGTGCTCGGGGTGCTGGGTGCTCAGTGCTCAGGGTGATCAGTGCTCAGTACTCAGGGTGCTGGGTGCTCAGTGCTCAGGGTGCTGGGTGCTCAGTCCTCAGGGTGCTCAGTACTCAGTGTGCTCGGTGCTCAGTGCTCAGTACTCAGGGTGCTCAGTACTCAGGGTGCTGGTTGCTCAGTGCTCGGAGTGCTGGGTGCTCAGTACTCAGGGTGCTGGGTGCTCAGTACTCGGGGTGCTGGGTGCTCATTACTCAGGGTGCTGGGTGCTCAGTGCTCGGTGTGGTGGGTGCTCAGTGCTCAGGGTGAAAGGTGCTCAGTGCTCAGGGTGCTGGGTGCTCAGTCCCCCGGGTGCTCAGTGCTCAGGGTGCTGGGTGCTCAGTGCTCGGGGTGCTCGGTGCTCAGTACTCAGGGTGCTGAGTGCTCAGTACTCAGGGTGCTGGGTGCTCAGTACTCAGGGTGCTGGGTGCTCAGTACTCAGGGTGCTGGGTGCTCAGGGTGCTGGGTGCTCAGTGCTCAGGGTGCTGGGTGCTCAGTGCTCGGGGTGCTGGGTGCTCAGGGCTGTGGTGCTGGGTGCTCAGTGCTCAGTGCTGAGGGTGCTGGGTGCTCAGTGCTCAGTGCTCAGGGTGCTGGTTGCTCAGTACTCAGGGTGCTGGGTTCTCAGTACTCAGTGTGCTGGGTGCTCAGTGCTCAGGGTGCTCTGTGCTCAGTACTCAGTGTGCTGGGTGCTCAGTGCTCGGGGTGCTGCGTGCTCAGTGCTCAGGGTGCTGGGTGCTCAGTGCACAGGGTGCTGGGTGCTCAGTACTCAGGGTGCTGGGTGCTCAGTGCTCGGGGTGCTCGGTGCTCAGTACTCAAGGTGCTGGGTGCTCAGTGCTCAGGGTGCTGGGTGCTCAGTCCTCGGGGTGCTCCGTGCTCAGTGATCAGGGAGCTGGGTGCTCAGTACTCAGGGTGCTCGGTGCTCAGTACTCAGGGTTCTCAGTGCTCAGTACTCAGGGTGCTGGGTGCTCAGTTCTCAGTGTGCTGGGTGCTCAGTACTCAGGGTGCTCAGTGCTCAGTACTCGGGGTGCTGGGTGCTCAGTGCTCTGGGTGCTTAGTGCTCAGTACTCAGGGTGCTGGGTGCTCAGTATTCATGGTGCTGGGTGCTCATTCTCAGGGTGCTGGGTGCTCAGTGCTCGGGTTGCTGGGTGCTCAGTACTCAGGGTGCTGGGGGCTCAGTACTCAGGGTGCTGGGTGCTCAGTACTCAGGGTGCTCGGTTCTCAGTACTCAGGGTGCTGGGTGCTCATTCTCGGGGTGCTGGGTGCTCAGTACTCAGGGTGCTGGGGGCTCAGTACTCAGGGTTCTGGGTGCTCAGTACTCAGGGTGATCTGTTCTCAGTACTCAGGTTGCTGGGTGCTCAGTGCTCGGGGTGCTGGGTGCTCAGTACTCGGGGTGCTCAGTGCTCAGTACTCAGGGTGCTGGGTGCTCAGTACTCAGGGTGCTGGGTGCTCAGTTCTCAGGGTGCTGGGTGCTCAGTACTCTGGGTGTTGGGTGCTCAGTACTCAGGGTGCTCGGTGCTCAGTGCTCAGTACTCAGGGTGCTCAGTACTCAGGGTGCTGGTTGCTCAGTGCTCGGGGTGCTGGGTGCTCAGTACTCAGGGTTCTGGGTGCTCAGTACTCGGGGTGCTGGGTGCTCAGTACTCAGGGTGCTGGGTGCTCAGTGCTCGGTGTGGTGGGTGCTCAGTGCTCAGGGTGATTGGTGCTCAGTGCTCAGGGTGCTGGGTGCTCGGTCCCCCGGGTGCTCAGTGCTCAGGGTGCTGGGTGCTCAGTGCTCGGGGTGCTCGGTGCTCAGTACTCAGGGTGCTGAGTGCTCAGTACTCAGGGTGCTGGGTGCTCAGTACTCAGGGTGCTGGGTGCTCAGTACTCAGGGTGCTGGGTGCTCAGGGTGCTGGGTGCTCAGTGCTCAGGGTGCTGGGTGCTCAGTGCTCGGGGTGCTGGGTGCTCAGGGCTGTGGTGCTGGGTGCTCAGTGCTCAGTGCTGAGGGTGCTGGGTGCTCAGTGCTCAGTGCTCAGGGTGCTGGTTGCTCAGTACTCAGGGTGCTGGGTTCTCAGTACTCAGTGTGCTGGGTGCTCAGTGCTCAGGGTGCTCTGTGCTCAGTACTCAGGGTGCTGGGTGCTCAGTGCTCGGGGTGCTGCGTGCTCAGTGCTCAGGGTGCTGGGTGCTCAGTGCACAGGGTGCTGGGTGCTCAGTACTCAGGGTGCTGGGTGCTCAGTGTTCGGGGTGCTCGGTGCTCAGTACTCAAGGTGCTGGGTGCTCAGTGCTCAGGGTGCTGGGTGCTCAGTCCTCGGGGTGCTCCGTGATCAGTGATCAGGGAGCTGGGTGCTCAGTACTCAGGGTGCTCGGTGCTCAGTACTCAGGGTTCTCAGTGCTCAGTACTCAGGGTGCTGGGTGCTCAGTTCTCAGTGTGCTGGGTGCTCAGTACTCAGGGTGCTCAGTGCTCAGTACTCGGGGTGCTTGTTGCTCAGTACTCAGGGTGCTCAGTGCTCAGTACTCGGGGTGCTGGGTGCTCAGTGCTCTGGGTGCTTAGTGCTCAGTACTCAGGGTGCTGGGTGCTCAGTAATCATGGTGCTGGGTGCTCATTCTCAGGGTGCTGGGTGCTCAGTGCTCGGGTTGCTGGGTGCTCAGTACTCAGGGTGCTGGGGGCTCAGTACTCAGGGTGCTGGGTGCTCAGTACTCAGGGTGCTCGGTTCTCAGTACTCAGGGTGCTGGGTGCTCATTCTCGGGGTGCTGGGTGCTCAGTGCTCGGGGTGCTGGGTGCTCAGTACTCAGGGTGCTGGGGGCTCAGTACTCAGGGTTCTGGGTGCTCAGTACTCAGGGTGATCTGTTCTCAGTACTCAGGTTGCTGGGTCCTCAGTGCTCGGGGTGCTGGGTGCTCAGTACTCGGGGTGCTCAGTGCTCAGTACTCAGGGTGCTGGGTGCTCAGTACTCAGGGTGCTGGGTGCTCAGTTCTCAGGGTGCTTGGTGCTCAGTACTCTGGGTGTTGGGTGCTCAGTACTCAGGGTGCTCAGTTCTCAGTACTCGGTGTGCTGGGTGCTCAGTGCTCAGTGTGCTCAGTGCTCAGTGCTCAGGGTGCTGTGTGCTCAGTGCTCGGGGCACTGGGTGCTCAGTGCTCGGGGTGCTGGGTGCTCAGTACTCAGGGTGCTGTGTGCTCAGTGCTCAGTACTCAGCGTGCAGGGAGCTCAGTGCTCAGTGCTCAGGGTGCTCAGTGCTCAGGGTGCTCAGTGCTCAGTGTGCTGGGTGCTCAGGGTGCTGGGTGCTCAGCGCTCGGGGTGCTGGGTGCTCAGTGCTCAGTGCTCAGGGTGCTGGGTGCTCAGTGCTCAGTGCTCAGGGTGCTGGGTGTTCAGTACTCAGGGTGCTCGGTGCTCAGTTCTCAGGGTGCTAGGTTCTCAGTACTCAGGGTGCTGGGTGCTCAGTGCTCGGGGTGCTGGGTGCTCAGTGCTCAGGGTGATCAGTGCTCAGTACTCAGGGTGCTGGGTGCTCAGTGCTCAGGGTGCTGGGTGCTCAGTCCTCAGGGTGCTCAGTACTCAGGGTGCTCCGTGCTCAGTGCTCAGTACTCAGGGTGCTCAGTACTCAGGGTGCTGGTTGCTCAGTGCTCGGGGTGCTGGGTGCTCAGTACTCAGGGTGCTGGGTGCTCAGTACTCGGGGTGCTGGGTGCTCAGAACTCAGGGTGCTGGGTGCTCAGTGCTCGGTGTGCTGGGTGCTCAGTGCTCAGGGTGATCGGTGATCAGTTATCAGGGTGCTGGGTGCTCAGTCCTCCGGGTGCTCAGTGCTCAGGGTGCTGGGTGCTCAGTGCTCGGGGTGCTCGGTGCTCAGTACTCAGGGTGCTGAGTGCTCAGTACTCAGGGTGCTGGGTGCTCAGTACTCAGGGTGCTGGGTTCTCAGTACTCAGTGTGCTGGGTGCTCAGGGTGCTGGGTGCTCAGTGCTCAGGGTGCTGGGTGCTCAGTGCTCAGGGTGCTGGGTGCTCAGGGCTGTGGTGCTGGGTGCTCAGTGCTCAGTCCTCAGGGTGCTGGGTGCTCAGTGCTCAGTGCTCAGGGTGCTGGTTGCTTAGTACTCAGGGTGCTGGGTGCTCAGTACTCAGTGTGCTGGGTGCTCAGTGCTCAGGGTGCTCTGTGCTCAGTACTCAGGGGGCTGGGTGCTCAGTGCTCAGTGTGCTGGGTGCTCAGTGCTCAGGGCGCTGGGTGCTCAGTGCTCGGGGTGCTGGGTGCTCAGTGCTCGGGGTGCTGGGTGGTCAGTGCTCAGTGCTCAAGGTGCTGGGTGCTCAGTGCTCAGTGCTCAGGGTGCTGGGTGCTCAGTACTCAGGGTGCTGGGTGCTCAGTACTCTGGGTGCTGGGTGCTCAGTTCTCAGGGTGCTGGGTGCTCAGTACTCTGGGTGTTGGGTGCTCAGTACTCAGGGTGCTCAGTGCTCAGTACTCGGGGTGCTGGGTGCTCAGTGCTCAGTGTGCTCAGTGCTCAGTGCTCAGGGTGCTGGGTGCTCAGTGCTCGGGGCGCTGGGTGCTCAGTGCTCGGGGTGCTGGGTGCTCAGTACTCAGGGTGCTGTGTGCTCAGTGCTCAGTACTCAGCGTGCTGGGTGCTCAGTGCTCAGAGTGTTGGGTGCTCAGTACTCAGGGTGCTGGGTGCTCAGTGTTCAGTGCTCAGGGTGCTCAGTGCTCAGGGTGCTCAGTGCTCAGGGTGCTGGGTGCTCAGGGTGCTGGGTGCTCAGTGCTCGGGGTGCTGGGTGCTCAGTGCTCAGTGGTCAGGGTGCTGGGTGCTCAGTGCTCAGGGCTCAGGGTGCTGGGTGTTCAGTTCTCAGGGTGCTCGGTGCTCAGTGCTCAGGGTGCTAGGTGCTCAGTACTCAGGGTGCTGGGTGCTCAGTCCTCGGGGTGCTGGGTGCTCAGTGCTCAGGGTGATCAGTGCTCAGTACTCAGGGTGCTGGTTGCTCAGTGCTCAGGGTCCTGGGTGCTCAGTCCTCAGGGTGCTCAGTACTCAGGGTGCTCGGTGCTCAGTGCTCAGTACTCAGGGTGCTCAGTACTCAGGGTGCTGGTTGCTCAGTGCTCGGGGTGCTGGGTGCTCAGTACTCAGGGTGCTGGGTGCTCAGTACTCGGGGTGCTGGGTGCTCAGTACTCAGGGTGCTGGGTGCTCAGTGCTCGGTGTGGTGGGTGCTCAGTGCTCAGGGTGATCGGTGCTCAGTGCTCAGGGTGCTGGGTGCTCAGTCCCCCGGGTGCTCAGTGCTCAGGGTGCTGGGTGCTCAGTGCTCGGGGTGCTCGGTGCTCAGTACTCAGGGTGCTGAGTGCTCAGTACTCAGGGTGCTGGGTGCTCAGTACTCAGGGTGCTGGGTGCTCAGTACTCAGGGTGCTGGGTGCTCAGGGTGCTGGGTGCTCAGTGCTCAGGGTGCTGGGTGCTCAGTGCTCGGGGTGCTGGGTGCTCAGGGCTGTGGTGCTGGGTGCTCAGTGCTCAGTGCTGAGGGTGCTGGGTGCTCAGTGCTCAGTGCTCAGGGTGCTGGTTGCTCAGTACTCAGGGTGCTGGGTTCTCAGTACTCAGTGTGCTGGGTGCTCAGTGCTCAGGGTGCTCTGTGCTCAGTACTCAGTGTGCTGGGTGCTCAGTGTTCGGGGTGCTGCGTGCTCAGTGCTCAGGGTGCTGGGTGCTCAGTGCACAGGGTGCTGGGTGCTCAGTACTCAGGGTGCTGGGTGCTCAGTGCTCGGGGTGCTCGGTGCTCAGTACTCAAGGTGCTGGGTACTCAGTGCTCAGGGTGCTGGGTGCTCAGTCCTCGGGGTGCTCCGTGCTCAGTGATCAGGGAGCTGGGTGCTCAGTACTCAGGGTGCTCGGTGCTCAGTACTCAGGGTTCTCAGTGCTCAGTACTCAGGGTGCTGGGTGCTCAGTTCTCAGTGTGCTGGGTGCTCAGTACTCAGGGTGCTCAGTGCTCAGTACTCGGGGTGCTTGTTGCTCAGTACTCAGGGTGCTCAGTTCTCAGTACTCGGGGTGCTGGGTGTTCAGTGCTCTGGGTGCTTAGTGCTCAGTACTCAGGGTGCTGGGTGCTCAGTACTCATGGTGCTGGGTGCTCATTCTCAGGGTGCTGGGTGCTCAGTGCTCGGGTTGCTGGGTGCTCAGTACTCAGGGTGCTGGGGGCTCAGTACTCAGGGTGCTGGGTGCTCAGTACTCAGGGTGCTCGGTTCTCAGTACTCAGGGTGCTGGGTGCTCAGTGCTCAGGGTGCTGGGTGCTCAGTACTCAGGGTGCTGGGTGCTCAGTGCTCGGGGTGCTGGGTGCTCAGTGCTCAGGGTGATCGGTGCTCAGTACTCAGGGTGCTGGGTGCTCAGTGCTCAGGGTCCTGGGTGCTCAGTCCTCAGGGTGCTCAGTGCTCAGGGTGCTGGGTGCTCTGTGCTCGGGGTGCTCGGTGCTCTGTACTCAGGGTGCTGAGTGCTCAGTACTTAGGGTGCTGGGTGCTCAGTACTCATGGTGCTGGGTGCTCAGTACTCAGGGGGCTGGGTGCTCAGTGCTCAGTGTGCTGGGTGCTCAGTGCTCAGGGCGCTGGGTGCTCAGTGCTCGGGGTGCTGGGTGCTCAGTGCTCGGGGTGCTGGGTGGTCAGTGCTCAGTGCTCAAGGTGCTGGGTGCTCAGTGCTCAGTGCTCAGGGTGCTGGGTGCTCAGTACTCAGGGTGCTGGGTGTTCAGTACTCAGGGTGCTGGGTGCTCAGTTCTCAGGGTGCTGGGTGTTCAGTACTCTGGGTGTTGGGTGCTCAGTACTCAGGGTGCTCAGTGCTCAGTACTCGGGGTGCTGGGTGCTCAGTGCTCAGTGTGCTCAGTGCTCAGTGCTCAGGGTGCTGGGTGCTCAGTGCTCGGGGCGCTGGGTGCTCAGTGCTCGGGGTGCTGGGTGCTCAGTACTCAGGGTGCTGTGTGCTCAGTGCTCAGTACTCAGCGTGCTGGGTGCTCAGTGCTCAGAGTGTTGGGTGCTCAGTACTCAGGGTGCTGGGTGCTCAGTGTTCAGTGCTCAGGGTGCTCAGTGCTCAGGGTGCTCAGTTCTCAGGGTGCTGGGTGCTCAGGGTGCTGGGTGCTCAGTGCTCGGGGTGCTGGGTGCTCAGTGCTCAGTGCTCAGGGTGCTGGGTGCTCAGTGCTCAGGGTGCTGGGTGTTCAGTACTCAGGGTGCTCGGTGCTCAGTGCTCAGGGTGCTAGGTGCTCAGTACTCAGGGTGCTGGGTGCTCAGTGCTCGGGGTGCTGGGTGCTCAGTGCTCAGGGTGATCAGTGCTCAGTACTCAGGGTGCTGGGTGCTCAGTGCTCAGGGTGCTGGGTGCTCAGTCCTCAGGGTGCTCAGTACTCAGGGTGCTCGGTGCTCAGTGCTCAGTACTCAGGGTGCTCAGTACTCAGGGTGCTGGTTGCTCAGTGCTCGGAGTGCTGGGTGCTCAGTACTCAGGGTGCTGGGTGCTCAGTACTCGGGGTGCTGGGTGCTCAGTACTCAGGGTGCTGGGTGCTCAGTGCTCGGTGTGGTGGGTGCTCAGTGCTCAGGGTGATCGGTGCTCAGTGCTCAGGGTGCTGGGTGCTCAGTCCCCCGGGTGCTCAGTGCTCAGTGATCAGGGAGCTGGGTGCTCAGTACTCAGGGTGCTCGGTGCTCAGTACTCAGGGTTCTCAGTGCTCAGTACTCAGGGTGCTGGGTGCTCAGTTCTCAGTGTGCTGGGTGCTCAGTACTCAGGGTGCTCAGTGCTCAGTACTCGGGGTGCTTGTTGCTCAGTACTCAGGGTGCTCAGTGCTCAGTACTCGGGGTGCTGGGTGCTCAGTGCTCTGGGTGCTTAGTGCTCAGTACTCAGGGTGCTGGGTGCTCAGTACTCATGGTGCTGGGTGCTCATTCTCAGGGTGCTGGGTGCTCAGTGCTCGGGTTGCTGGGTGCTCAGTACTCAGGGTGCTGGGGGCTCAGTACTCAGGGTGCTGGGTGCTCAGTACTCAGGGTGCTCGGTTCTCAGTACTCAGGGTGCTGGGTGCTCATTCTCGGGGTGCTGGGTGCTCAGTGCTCGGTGTGCTGGGTGCTCAGTACTCAGGGTGCTGGGGGCTCAGTACTCAGGGTTCTGGGTGCTCAGTACTCAGGGTGATCTGTTCTCAGTACTCAGGTTGCTGGGTGCTCAGTGCTCGGGGTGCTGGGTGCTCAGTACTCGGGGTGCTCAGTGCTCAGTACTCAGGGTGCTGGGTGCTCAGTACTCAGGGTGCTGGGTGCTCAGTTCTCAGGGTGCTGGGTGCTCAGTACTCTGGGTGTTGGGTGCTCAGTACTCAGGGTGCTCAGTGCTCAGTGCTCAGGGTGCTGTGTGCTCAGTGCTCGGGGCACTGGGTGCTCAGTGCTCGGGGTGCTGGGTGCTCAGTACTCAGGGTGCTGTGTGCTCAGTGCTCAGTACTCAGCGTGCAGGGAGCTCAGTGCTCAGTGCTCAGGGTGCTCAGTGCTCAGGGTGCTCAGTGCTCAGTGTGCTGGGTGCTCAGGGTGCTGGGTGCTCAGCGCTCGGGGTGCTGGGTGCTCAGTGCTCAGTGCTCAGGGTGCTGGGTGCTCAGTGCTCAGTGCTCAGGGTGCTGGGTGTTCAGTACTCAGGGTGCTCGGTGCTCAGTGCTCAGGGTGCTAGGTTCTCAGTACTCAGGATGCTGGGTGCTCAGTGCTCGGGGTGCTGGGTGCTCAGTGCTCAGGGTGATCAGTGCTCAGTACTCAGGGTGCTGGTTGCTCAGTGCTCAGGGTGCTGGGTGCTCAGTCCTCAGGGTGCTCAGTACTCAGGGTGCTCCGTGCTCAGTGCTCAGTACTCAGGGTGCTCAGTACTCAGGGTGCTGGTTGCTCAGTGCTCGGGGTGCTGGGTGCTCAGTACTCAGGGTGCTGGGTGCTCAGTACTCGGGATGCTGGGTGCTCAGTACTCAGGGTGCTGGGTGCTCAGTGCTCGGTGTGCTGGGTGCTCAGTGCTCAGGGTGATCGGTGATCAGTTATCAGGGTGCTGGGTGCTCAGTCCTCCGGGTGCTCAGTGCTCAGGGTGCTGGGTGCTCAGTGCTCGGGGTGCTCGGTGCTCAGTACTCAGGGTGCTGAGTGCTCAGTACTCAGGGTCCTGGGTGCTCAGTACTCAGGGTGCTGGGTTCTCAGTACTCAGTGTGCTGGGTGCTCAGGGTGCTGGGTGCTCAGTGCTCAGGGTGCTGGGTGCTCAGTGCTCAGGGTGCTGGGTGCTCAGGGCTGTGGTGCTGGGTGCTCAGTGCTCAGTCCTCAGGGTGCTGGGTGCTCAGTGCTCAGTGCTCAGGGTGCTGGTTGCTTAGTACTCAGGGTGCTGGGTGCTCAGTACTCAGTGTGCTGGGTGCTCAGTGCTCAGGGTGCTCTGTGCTCAGTACTCAGGGTGCTGGGTGCTCAGTACTCAGGGGGCTGGGTGCTCAGTGCTCAGTGTGCTGGGTGCTCAGTGCTCAGGGCGCTGGGTGCTCAGTGCTCGGGGTGCTGGGTGCTCAGTGCTCGGGGTGCTGGGTGGTCAGTGCTCAGTGCTCAAGGTGCTGGGTGCTCAGTGCTCAGTGCTCAGGGTGCTGGGTGCTCAGTACTCAGGGTGCTGGGTGCTCAGTACTCAGGGTGCTGGGTGCTCAGTTCTCAGGGTGCTGGGTGCTCAGTACTCTGGGTGTTGGGTGCTCAGTACTCAGGGTGCTCAGTGCTCAGTACTCGGGGTGCTGGGTGCTCAGTGCTCAGTGTGCTCAGTGCTCAGTGCTCAGGGTGCTGGGTGCTCAGTGCTCGGGGCGCTGGGTGCTCAGTGCTCGGGGTGCTGGGTGCTCAGTACTCAGGGTGCTGTGTGCTCAGTGCTCAGTACTCAGCATGCTGGGTGCTCAGTGCTCAGTGTGTTGGGTGCTCAGTACTCAGGGTGCTGGGTGCTCAGTGTTCAGTGCTCAGGGTGCTCAGTGCTCAGGGTGCTCAGTGCTCAGGGTGCTGGGTGCTCAGGGTGCTGGGTGCTCAGTGCTCGGGGTGCTGGGTGCTCAGTGCTCAGTGGTCAGGGTGCTGGGTGCTCAGTGCTCAGGGCTCAGGGTGCTGGGTGTTCAGTACTCAGGGTGCTCGGTGCTCAGTGCTCAGGGTGCTAGGTGCTCAGTACTCAGGGTGCTGGGTGCTCAGTGCTCGGGGTGCTGGGTGCTCAGTGCTCAGGGTGATCAGTGCTCAGTACTCAGGGTGCTGGGTGCTCATTGCTCAGGGTGCTGGGTGCTCAGTCCTCAGGGTGCTCAGTACTCAGGGTGCTCGGTGCTCAGTGCTCAGTACTCAGGGTGCTCAGTACTCAGGGTGCTGGTTGCTCAGTGCTCGGGGTGCTGGGTGCTCAGTACTCAGGGTGCTGGGTGCTCAGTACTCGGGGTGCTGGGTGCTCAGTACTCAGGGTGCTGGGTGCTCAGTGCTCGGTGTGGTGGGTGCTCAGTGCTCAGGGTGATCGGTGCTCAGTGCTCAGGGTGCTGGGTGCTCAGTCCCCCGGGTGCTCAGTGCTCAGGTTGCTGGGTGCTCAGTGCTCGGGGTGCTCGGTGCTCAGTACTCAGGGTGCTGAGTGCTCAGTACTCAGGGTGCTGGGTGCTCAGTACTCAGGGTGCTGGGTGCTCAGTACTCAGGGTGCTGGGTGCTCAGGGTGCTGGGTGCTCAGTGCTCAGGGTGCTGGGTGCTCAGTGCTCGGGGTGCTGGGTGCTCAGGGCTGTGGTGCTGGGTGCTCAGTGCTCAGTGCTGAGGGTGCTGGGTGCTCAGTGCTCAGTGCTCAGGGTGCTGGTTGCTCAGTACTCAGGGTGCTGGGTTCTCAGTACTCAGTGTGCTGGGTGCTCAGTGCTCAGGGTGCTCTGTGCTCAGTACTCAGTGTGCTGGGTGCTCAGTGCTCGGGGTGCTGCGTGCTCACTGCTCAGGGTGCTGGGTGCTCAGTGCACAGGGTGCTGGGTGCTCAGTACTCAGGGTGCTGGGTGCTCAGTGCTCGGGGTGCTCGGTGCTCAGTACTCAAGGTGCTGGGTGCTCAGTGCTCAGGGTGCTGGGTGCTCAGTCCTCGGGGTGCTCCGTGCTCAGTGATCAGGGAGCAGGGTGCTCAGTACTCAGGGTGCTCGGTGCTCAGTACTCAGGGTTCTCAGTGCTCAGTACTCAGGGTGCTGGGTGCTCAGTTCTCAGTGTGCTGGGTGCTCAGTACTCAGGGTGCTCAGTGCTCAGTACTAGGGGTGCTTGTTGCTCAGTACTCAGGGTGCTCAGTGCTCAGTACTCGGGGTGCTGGGTGCTCAGTGCTCAGTGTGCTCAGTGCTCAGTGCTCGGGGTGCTGGGTGCTCAGTGCTCGGGGTGCTAGGTGCTCAGTACTCAGGGTGCTGTGTGCACAGTGCTCAGTACTCAGCGTGCTGGGTTCTCAGTGCTCAGAGTGTTGGGTGCTCAGTACTCAGGGTGCTGGGTGCTCAGTGCTCAGTGCTCAGAGTGCTCAGTGCTCAGGGTGCTCAGTGCTCAGGGTGCTGGGTGCTCAGGGTGCTGGGTGCTCAGTGCTCGGGGTGCTGGGTGCTCATTGCTCAGTGCTCAGGGTGCTGGGTGCTCAGTGCTCAGTGCTCAGGGTGCTGGGTGTTCAGTACTCAGAGTGCTCGGTGCTCAGTGCTCAGGGTGCTGGGTGCTCAGTACTCAGGGTGCTGGGTGCTCAGTGCTCGGGGTTCTGGGTGCTCAGTACTCGGGGTGCTCAGTGCTCAGTACTCAGGGTGCTGGGTGCTCAGTACTCAGGGTGCTGGGTGCTCAGTGCTCGGGGTGCTCGGTGCTCAGTACTCGGGGTGCTGGGTGCTCAGTACTCGGGGTGCTGGGTGCTCAGTGCTCAGGGTGCTGGGTGCTCAGTGCTCGGGGTGCTGGGTGCTCAGTGCTGAGGGTGGTGCTGGGTGCTCTGTACTCAGGGTGCTGGGTGCTCAGTGCTCAGGGTGGTGGGTACTCAGTACTCAGGGTGCTGGGTGCTCAGTACTCAGGGTGCTGGGTGCTCAGTGCTCAGGGTGCTGGGTGCTCAGTGCTCAGGCTGCTGGGTGCTCAGTACTCAGGGTGCTGGGTGCTCAGTGCTCATGGTGATCGGTGCTCAGTACTCAGGGTGCTGGGTGCTCAGTGCTCGGGGTGCTGGGTGCTCAGTACACGGGGTGCTGGGTGCTCTGTACTCAGGGTGCTGGGTGCTCAGTGCTCGGGGTCCTAGGTGCTCAGTGCTCAGGGTGATCGGTGCTCAGTACTCAGCGTGCTGGGTGCTCAGTGCTCAGAGTGTTGGGTGCTCAGTACTCAGGGTGCTGGGTGCTCAGTGCTCAGTGCTCAGGGTGCTCAGTGCTCAGGGTGCTCAGTGCTCAGGGTGCTGGGTGCTCAGGGTGCTGGGTAATCAGTGCTCGGGGTGCTGGGTGCTCAGTGCTCAGTGCTCAGGGTGCTGGGTGCTCAGTGCTCAGTGCTCAGGGTGCTGGGTGTTCAGTACTCAGGGTGCTCGGTGCTCAGGGCTCAGGGTGCTGGGTGCTCAGTACTCAGGGTGCTGGGTGCTCAGTGCTCGGGGTGCTGGGTGCTCAGTGATCAGGGTGATCTGTGCTCACTACTCAGGGTGCTGGGTGCTCAGTGCTCCGGGTGCTGGGTGCTCAGTCCTCAGGGTGCTCAGTACTCAGGGTGCTCGGTGCTCAGTGCTCAGTACTCAGGGTGCTCAGTACTCAGGGTGCTGGGTGCTCAGTGCTCGGGGTGCTGGGTGCAGAGTACTCAGGGTACTGGGTGCTCAGTACTCGGGGTGCTGGGTGCTCAGTACTCAGGGTGCTGGGTGCTCAGTCCTCCGGGTGCTCAGTGCTCAGGGTGCTGGGTGCTCAGTACTCAGGGTGCTGGGTGCTCAGTACTCGGGGTGCTGGGTGCTCAGTGCTCAGGGTGATCGGTGCTCAGAGCTCAGGGTGCTGGGTGCTCAGTCCTCTGGGTGCTCAGTGCTCAGGGTGCTGGGTGCTCAGTACTCAGGGTGCTGGGTGCTCAGTACTCGGGGTGCTGGGTGCTCAGTGCTCAGGGTACTGGGTGCTCAGTGCTCGGGGTGCTGGGTGCTCAGTGCTCAGGGTGATCGGTGCTCAGTGCTCAGGGTGCTGGGTGCTCAGTCCTCCGGGTGCTCAGTGCTCAGGGTGCTGGGTGCTCAGTACTCAGGGTGCTGGGTTCTCAGTACTCGGGGTGCTGGGTGCTCAGTGCTCAGGGTGCTGGGTGCTCAGTACTCTGGGTGTTGGGTGCTCAGTACTCAGTGTGCTGGGTGATCCGTGCTCGGGGTGCTGGCTGCTCAGTGCTCAGGGTGCTATGTGCTCAGTGCTCAGGGTGCTGGGTGCTCAGTACTCAGGGTGCTGGGTGCTTAGTGCTCGGGGTGCTCGGTGCTCAGTACTCAAGGTGCTGGGTGCTCAGTGCTCAGGGTGCTGGGTGCTCAGTCCTCGGGGTGCTCTGTGCTCAGGGTGCTGGGTGCTCAGTGCTCAGGGTGCTGGGTGCTCAGTGCTCGGGGTGCTGGGTGCTGAGTTCTGAGGGTGCTGGGTGCTCAGTGCTCGGGGTGCTCGGTGCTCAGTGCTCAGGGTCCTGGGTGCTCAGTACTCAGGGTGCTGGGTGCTTAGTACTCAGGGTGCTCAGTGCTCAGTACACAGGGTGCTGGGTGCTCAGTGCTCGGGGTGCTGGGTGCTCAGTGCTCAGTACTCAGGGTGCTGGTTGCTCAGTGCTCGGGGTGCTGGGTGCTCAGTATTCAGCGTGCTGGGTGCTCAGTACTCAGGGTGCTGGGTGCTCAGTGCTCAGGGTGCTGGGTGCTCAGTGCTCAGGGTGCTGGGTGCTCAGTTATCGGGGTGCTGGGTGCTCAGTACTCAGGGTGCTCAGTGCTCGGGGAGCTCGGTGCTCAGTACTCAGGGTGCTGGGTGCTCAGTTCTCAGTGCTAGGGGTGCTGGGTTCTCAGTGCTCTGGGTGCTTAGTGCTCAGTACTCAGGGTGCTGGGTGCTCAGTACTCATGGTGCTTCGTGCTCATTCTCAGGGTTCTAGGTGCTCAGTACTCAGGGTGCTGGGTGCTCAGTTCTCAGGGAGCTCGGTTCTCAGTACTCAGGGTGCTGGGTGCTCATTCTCGGGGTGCTGGGTGCTCAGTGCTCGGGGTGCTGGGTGCTCAGTACTCAGGGTGCTGGGTGCTCAGTGCTCGGGGTGCTGGGTGCTCAGTGCTCAGGGTGCTGGGTGCTCAGTATTCAGGGTGCTGGGTGCTCAGTGCTCGGGGTGCTCGGTGCTCAGTACTCAACGTGCTGGGTGCTCAGTGCTCAGGGTGCTGGGTGCTCAGTCCTCGGGGTGCTCCGTGCTCAGTGCTCAGGGTGCTGGGTGCTCAGTACTCAGGGTTCTCAGTGCTCAGGGTGCTGGGTGCTCAGTACTCAGGGTGCTCAGTGCTCAGTACTAGGGGTGCTCGGTGCTCAGTACTCAGGGTTCTCAGTGCTCAGGGTGCTGGGTGCTCAGTACTCAGGGTGCTCAGTGCTCAGTACTAGGGGTGCTGGGTGCTCAGTACTCAGGGTGCTCAGTGCTCAGTACTCGGGGTGCTGGGTGCTCAGTGCTCAGTGTGCTCAGTGCTCAGTGCTCGGGGTGCTGGGTGCTCAGTGCTCGGGGTGCTAGGTGCTCAGTACTCAGGGTGCTGTGTGCACAGTGCTCAGTACTCAGCGTGATGGGTTCTCAGTGCTCAGAGTGTTGGGTGCTCAGTACTCAGGGTGCTGGGTGCTCAGTGCTCAGTGCTCAGAGTGCTCAGTGCTCAGGGTGCTCAGTGCTCAGGGTGCTGGGTGCTCAGGGTGCTGGGTGCTCAGTGCTCGGGGTGCTGGGTGCTCATTGCTCAGTGCTCAGGGTGCTGGGTGCTCAGTGCTCAGTGCTCAGGGTGCTGGGTGTTCAGTACTCAGAGTGCTCGGTGCTCAGTGCTCAGGGTGCTGGGTGCTCAGTACTCAGGGTGCTGGGTGCTCAGTGCTCGGGGTGCTGGGTGCTCAGTGCTCAGGGTGATCAGTGCTCAGTACTCAGGGTGCTGGGTGCTCAGTGCTCAGGGTGCTGGGTGCTCAGTCCTAAGGGTGCTCAGTACTCAGGGTGCTCGGTGCTCAGTGCTCAGTACTCAGGGTGCTCAGTACTCAGGGTGCTGAGTGCTCAGTGCTCGAGGTGCTGGGTGCTCAGTACTCAGGATGCTGGGTGCTCAGTACTCGGGGTGCTGGGTGCTCAGTACTCAGTGTGCTGGGTGCTCAGTGCTCGGGGTGCTGGGTGCTCAGTGCTCAGGGTGATCGGTGCTCTGTGCTCAGGGTGCTGGGTGCTCAGTCCCCCGGGTGCTCAGTGCTCAGGGTGCTGGGTGCTCAGTACTCAGTGTGCTGGGTGCTCAGTACTCAGGGTGCTGGGTGCTCAGTGCTCAGGGTGCTGGGTGCTCAGTACTCTGGGTGTTCGGTGCTCAGTACTCAGGGTGCTGGGTGCTCCGTGCTCGGGGTGCTGGGTGCTCAGTGCTCAGGGTGCTGGGTGCTCAGTGCTCAGGGTGCTGGGTGCTCTGTACTCAGGGTGCTGGGTGCTTAGTGCTCGGGGTGCTCGGTGCTCAGTACTCAAGGTGCTGGGTGCTCAGTGCTCAGGGTGCTGGGTGCTCAGTCCTCGGGGTGCTCAGGGTGCTGGGTGCTCAGTTCTCAGGGTGCTGGGTGCTCAGTGCTCGGGGTGCTGGGTGCTGAGTGCTCAGGGTGCTGGGTGCTCAGTGCTCGGGGTGCTCGGTGCTCAGTGCTCAGGGTCCTGGGTGCTCAGTACTCATGGTGCTGGGTGCTTAGTACTCAGGGTGCTCAGTGCTCAGTACACAGGGTGCTGGGTGCTCAGTGCTCGGTGTGCTGGGTGCTCAGTGCTCAGTACTCAGGGTGCTGGGTGCTCAGTGCTCGGGGTGCTGGGTGCTCAGTACTCAGCGTGCTGGGTGCTCAATACTCAGGGTGCTGGTTGCCCAGTGCTCAGGGTGCTGGTGTCTCAGTGCTCAGGGTGCTGGGTGCTCAGTGATCGGGGTGCTGGGTGCTTAGTACTCAGGGTGCTCAGTGCTCAGGGAGCTCGGTGCTCATTACTCAGGGTGCTGGGTGCTCAGTGCTCAGGGTGCTGGGGGCTCAGTACTAAGGGTGCTGGGTGCTCAGTACTCAGGGTGCGCGGTGCTCAGTACTCAGGGTGCTGGGTGCTCAGTGCTCAGGGTGCTGGGTGCTTAGTACTCAGGGTGCTCAGTGCTCAGTTAGCTCGGTGCTCATTACTCAGGGTGCTGGGTGCTCAGTGCTCAGGGTGCTGGGGGCTCAGTACTAAGGGTGCTGGGTGCTCAGTACTCAGGGTGCGCGGTGCTCAGTGCTCGGGGTTCTGGGTGCTCAGTACTCGGGGTGCTCAGTGCTCAGTACTCAGGGTGCTGGGTGCTCAGTACTCAGGGTGCTGGGTGCTCAGTGCTCGGGGTGCTCGGTGCTCAGTACTCGGGGTGCTGGGTGCTCAGTACTCGGGGTGCTGGGTGCTCAGTGCTCAGGGTGCTGGGTGCTCAGTGCTCGGGGTGCTGGGTGCTCAGTGCTGAGGGTGGTGCTGGGTGCTCAGTACTCAGGGTGCTGGGTGCTCAGTGCTCAGGGTGGTGGGTGCTCAGTACTCAGGGTGCTGGGTGCTCAGTACTCAGGGTGCTGGGTGCTCAGTGCTCAGGGTGCTGGGTGCTCAGTGCTCAGGCTGCTGGGTGCTCAGTACTCAGGGTGCTGGGTGCTCAGTGCTCATGGTGATCGGTGCTCAGTACTCAGGGTGCTGGGTGCTCAGTGCTCGGGGTGCTGGGTGCTCAGTACACGGGGTGCTGGGTGCTCTGTACTCAGGGTGCTGGGTGCTCAGTGCTCGGGGTCCTAGGTGCTCAGTGCTCAGGGTGATCGGTGCTCAGTACTCAGCGTGCTGGGTGCTCAGTGCTCAGAGTGTTGGGTGCTCAGTACTCAGGGTGCTGGGTGCTCAGTGCTCAGTGCTCAGGGTGCTCAGTGCTCAGGGTGCTCAGTGCTCAGGGTGCTGGGTGCTCAGGGTGCTGGGTAATCAGTGCTCGGGGTGCTGGGTGCTCAGTGCTCAGTGCTCAGGGTGCTGGGTGCTCAGTGCTCAGTGCTCAGGGTGCTGGGTGTTCAGTACTCAGGGTGCTCGGTGCTCAGTGCTCGGGGTGCTGGGTGCTCAGTGATCAGGGTGATCTGTGCTCACTACTCTGGGTGCTGGGTGCTCAGTGCTCCGGGTGCTGGGTGCTCAGTCCTCAGGGTGCTCAGTACTCAGGGTGCTCGCTGCTCAGTGCTCAGTACTCAGGGTGCTCAGTACTCAGGGTGCTGGGTGCTCAGTGCTCGGGGTGCTGGGTGCTCAGTACTCAGGGTACTGGGTGCTCAGTACTCGGGGTGCTGGGTGCTCAGTACTCAGGGTGCTGGGTGCTCAGTCCTCCGGGTGCTCAGTGCTCAGGGTGCTGGGTGCTCAGTACTCAGGGTGCTGGGTGCTCAGTACTCGGGGTGCTGGGTGCTCAGTGCTCAGGGTGATCGGTGCTCAGAGCTCAGGTGCTGGGTGCTCAGTCCTCCGGATGCTCAGTGCTCAGGGTGCTGGGTGCTCAGTACTCAGGGTGCTGGGTGCTCAGTACTCGGGGTGCTGGGTGATCAGTGCTCAGGGTGCTGGGTGCTCAGTGCTCGGGGTGCTGGGTGCTCAGTGCTCAGGGTGATCGGTGCTCAGTGCTCAGGGTGCTGGGTGCTCAGTCCTCCGGATGCTCAGTGCTCAGGGTGCTGGGTGCTCAGTACTCAGGGTGCTGGGTTCTCAGTACTCGGGGTGCTGGGTGCTCAGTGCTCAGGGTGCTGGGTGCTCAGTACTCTGGGTGTTGGGTGCTCAGTACTCAGGGTGCTGGGTGCTCCGTGCTCGGGGTGCTGGCTGCTCAGTGCTCAGGGTGCTATGTGCTCAGTGCTCAGGGTGCTGGGTGCTCAGTACTCAGGGTGCTGGGTGCTTAGTGCTCGGGGTGCTCGGTGCTCAGTACTCAAGGTGCTGGGTGCTCAGTGCTCAGGGTGCTGGGTGCTCCGTCCTCGGGGTGCTCCGTGCTCAGGGTGCTGGGTGCTCAGTGCTCAGGGTGCTGGGTGCTCAGTGCTCGGGGTGCTGGGTGCTGAGTTCTGAGGGTGCTGGGTGCTCAGTGCTCGGGGTGCTCGGTGCTCAGTGCTCAGGGTCCTGGGTGCTCAGTACTCAGGGTGCTGGGTGCTTAGTACTCAGGGTGCTCAGTGCTCAGTACACAGGGTGCTGGGTGCTCAGTGCTCAGGGTGCTGGGTGCTCAGTGCTCAGTACTCAGGGTGCTGGTTGCTCAGTGCTCGGGGTGCTGGGTGCTCAGTATTCAGCGTGCTGGGTGCTCAGTACTCAGGGTGCTGGGTGCTCAGTGCTCAGGGTGCTGGGTGCTCAGTGCTCAGGGTGCTGGGTGCTCAGTGATCGGGGTGCTGGGTGCTCAGTACTCAGGGTGCTCAGTGCTCGGGGAGCTCGGTGCTCACTACTCAGGGTGCTGGGTGCTCAGTTCTCAGTGCTCGGGGTGCTGGGTTCTCAGTGCTCTGGGTGCTTAGTGCTCAGTACTCAGGGTGCTGGGTGCTCAGTACTCATGGTGCTGCGTGCTCATTCTCAGGGTTCTAGGTGCTCAGTACTCAGGGTGCTGGGTGCTCAGTTCTCAGGGAGCTCGGTTCTCAGTACTCAGGGTGCTGGGTGCTCATTCTCGGGGTGCTGGGTGCTCAGTGCTCGGGGTGCTGGGTGCTCAGTACTCAGGGTGCTGGGGGCTCAGTACTCAGGGTGCTGGGTGCTCAGTACTCAGGGTGATCTGTTCTCAGTACTCAGGTTCCTGGGTGCTCAGTGCTCGGGGTGCTGGGTGCTCAGTACTCAGGGTGCTGGGTGCTCAGTGCTCGGGGTGCTCGGTGCTCAGTACTCGGGGTGCTGGGTGCTCAGTACTCGGGGTGCTGGGTGCTCAGTGCTCAGGGTGCTGGGTGCTCAGAGCTCGGGGTGCTGGGTGCTCAGTGCTGAGGGTGGTGCTGGGTGCTCAGTACTCAGGGTGCTGGGTGCTCAGTGCTCAGGGTGGTGGGTGCTCAGTACTCAGGGTGCTGGGTGCTCAGTACTCAGGGTGCTGGGTGCTCAGTGCTCAGCGTGCTGGGTGCTCAGTGCTCAGGCTGCTGGGTGCTCAGTACTCAGGGTGCTGGGTGCTCAGTGCTCATGGTGATCGGTGCTCAGTACTCAGGGTGCTGGGTGCTCAGTGCTCGGGGTGCTGGGTGCTCAGTACACGGGGTGCTGGGTGCTCTGTACTCAGGGTGCTGGGTGCTCAGTGCTCGGGGTCCTAGGTGCTCAGTGCTCAGGGTGATCGGTGCTCAGTACTCAGCGTGCTGGGTGCTCAGTGCTCAGAGTGTTGGGTGCTCAGTACTCAGGGTGCTGGGTGCTCAGTGCTCAGTGCTCAGGGTGCTCAGTGCTCAGGGTGCTCAGTGCTCAGGGTGCTGGGTGCTCAGGGTGCTGGGTAATCAGTGCTCGGGGTGCTGGGTGCTCAGTGCTCAGTGCTCAGGGTGCTGGGTGCTCAGTGCTCAGTGCTCAGGGTGCTGGGTGTTCAGTACTCAGGGTGCTCGGTGCTCAGTGCTCGGGGTGCTGGGTGCTCAGTGATCAGGGTGATCTGTGCTCACTACTCTGGGTGCTGGGTGCTCAGTGCTCCGGGTGCTGGGTGCTCAGTCCTCAGGGTGCTCAGTACTCAGGGTGCTCGCTGCTCAGTGCTCAGTACTCAGGGTGCTCAGTACTCAGGGTGCTGGGTGCTCAGTGCTCGGGGTGCTGGGTGCTCAGTACTCAGGGTACTGGGTGCTCAGTACTCGGGGTGCTGGGTGCTCAGTACTCAGGGTGCTGGGTGCTCAGTCCTCCGGGTGCTCAGTGCTCAGGGTGCTGGGTGCTCAGTACTCAGGGTGCTGGGTGCTCAGTACTCGGGGTGCTGGGTGCTCAGTGCTCAGGGTGATCGGTGCTCAGAGCTCAGGGTGCTGGGTGCTCAGTCCTCCGGATGCTCAGTGCTCAGGGTGCTGGGTGCTCAGTAATCAGGGTGCTGGGTGCTCAGTACTCGGGGTGCTGGGTGATCAGTGCTCAGGGTGCTGGGTGCTCAGTGCTCGGGGTGCTGGGTGCTCAGTGCTCAGGGTGATCGGTGCTCAGTGCTCAGGGTGCTGGGTGCTCAGTCCTCCGGATGCTCAGTGCTCAGGGTGCTGGGTGCTCAGTACTCAGGGTGCTGGGTTCTCAGTACTCGGGGTGCTGGGTGCTCAGTGCTCAGGGTGCTGGGTGCTCAGTACTCTGGGTGTTGGGTGCTCAGTACTCAGGGTGCTGGGTGCTCCGTGCTCGGGGTGCTGGCTGCTCAGTGCTCAGGGTGCTATGTGCTCAGTGCTCAGGGTGCTGGGTGCTCAGTACTCAGGGTGCTGGGTGCTTAGTGCTCGGGGTGCTCGGTGCTCAGTACTCAAGGTGCTGGGTGCTCAGTGCTCAGGGTGCTGGGTGCTCCGTCCTCGGGTGCTCCGTGCTCAGGGTGCTGGGTGCTCAGTGCTCAGGGTGCTGGGTGCTCAGTGCTCGGGGTGCAGGGTGCTGAGTTCTGAGGGTGCTGGGTGCTCAGTGCTCGGGGTGCTCGGTGCTCAGTGCTCAGGGTCCTGGGTGCTCAGTACTCAGGGTGCTGGGTGCTTAGTACTCAGGGTGCTCAGTGCTCAGTACACAGGGTGCTGGGTGCTCAGTGCTCAGGGTGCTGGGTGCTCAGTGCTCAGTACTCAGGGTGCTGGTTGCTCAGTGCTCGGGGTGCTGGGTGCTCAGTATTCAGCGTGCTGGGTGCTCAGTACTCAGGGTGCTGGGTGCTCAGTGCTCAGGGTGCTGGGTGCTCAGTGCTCAGGGTGCTGGGTGCTCAGTGATAGGGGTGCTGGGTGCTCAGTACTCAGGGTGCTCAGTGCTCGGGGAGCTCGGTGCTCACTACTCAGGGTGCTGGGTGCTCAGTTCTCAGTGCTCGGGGTGCTGGGTTCTCAGTGCTCTGGGTGCTTAGTGCTCAGTACTCAGGGTGCTGGGTGCTCAGTACTCATGGTGCTGCGTGCTCATTCTCAGGGTTCTAGGTGCTCAGTACTCAGGGTGCTGGGTGCTCAGTTCTCAGGGAGCTCGGTTCTCAGTACTCAGGGTGCTGGGTGCTCATTCTCGGGGTGCTGGGTGCTCAGTGCTCGGGGTGCTGGGTGCTCAGTACTCAGGGTGCTGGGGGCTCAGTACTCAGTGTGCTGGGTGCTCAGTACTCAGGGTGATCTGTTCTCAGTACTCAGGTTCCTGGGTGCTCAGTGCTCGGGGTGCTGGGTGCTCAGTACTCGGGGTGCTCAGTGCTCAGTACTCAGGGTGCTGGGTGCTCAGTACTCAGGGTGCTGGGTGCTCAGTGCTCGAGGTGCTCGGTGCTCAGTATTCAGCGTGCTGGGTGCTCAGTACTCAGGGTGCTGGGTGCTCAGTGCTCAGGGTGCTGGGTGCTCAGTGCTCAGGGTGCTGGGTGCTCAGTTATCGGGGTGCTGGGTGCTCAGTACTCAGGGTGCTCAGTGCTCGGGGAGCTCGGTGCTCAGTACTCAGGGTGCTGGGTGCTCAGTTCTCAGTGCTAGGGGTGCTGGGTTCTCAGTGCTCTGGGTGCTTAGTGCTCAGTACTCAGGGTGCTGGGTGCTCAGTACTCATGGTGCTGCGTGCTCATTCTCAGGGTTCTAGGTGCTCAGTACTCAGGGTGCTGGGTGCTCAGTTCTCAGGGAGCTCGGTTCTCAGTACTCAGGGTGCTGGGTGCTCATTCTCGGGGTGCTGGGTGCTCAGTGCTCGGGGTGCTGGGTGCTCAGTACTCAGGGTGCTGGGTGCTCAGTGCTCGGGGTGCTGGGTGCTCAGTGCTCAGGGTGCTGGGTGCTCAGTATTCAGGGTGCTGGGTGCTCAGTGCTCGGGGTGCTCGGTGCTCAGTACTCAACGTGCTGGGTGCTCAGTGCTCAGGGTGCTGGGTGCTCAGTCCTCGGGGTGCTCCGTGCTCAGTGCTCAGGGTGCTGGGTGCTCAGTACTCAGGGTTCTCAGTGCTCAGGGTGCTGGGTGCTCAGTACTCAGGGTGCTCAGTGCTCAGTACTAGGGGTGCTCGGTGCTCAGTACTCAGGGTTCTCAGTGCTCAGGGTGCTGGGTGCTCAGTACTCAGGGTGCTCAGTGCTCAGTACTAGGGGTGCTGGGTGCTCAGTACTCAGGGTGCTCAGTGCTCAGTACTCGGGGTGCTGGGTGCTCAGTGCTCAGTGTGCTCAGTGCTCAGTGCTCGGGGTGCTGGGTGCTCAGTGCTCGGGGTGCTAGGTGCTCAGTACTCAGGGTGCTGTGTGCACAGTGCTCAGTACTCAGCGTGCTGGGTTCTCAGTGCTCAGAGTGTTGGGTGCTCAGTACTCAGGGTGCTGGGTGCTCAGTGCTCAGTGCTCAGAGTGCTCAGTGCTCAGGGTGCTCAGTGCTCAGGGTGCTGGGTGCTCAGGGTGCTGGGTGCTCAGTGCTCGGGGTGCTGGGTGCTCATTGCTCAGTGCTCAGGGTGCTGGGTGCTCAGTGCTCAGTGCTCAGGGTGCTGGGTGTTCAGTACTCAGAGTGCTCGGTGCTCAGTGCTCAGGGTGCTGGGTGCTCAGTACTCAGGGTGCTGGGTGCTCAGTGCTCGGGGTGCTGGGTGCTCAGTGCTCAGGGTGATCAGTGCTCAGTACTCAGGGTGCTGGGTGCTCAGTGCTCAGGGTGCTGGGTGCTCAGTCCTAAGGGTGCTCAGTACTCAGGGTGCTCGGTGCTCAGTGCTCAGTACTCAGGGTGCTCAGTACTCAGGGTGCTGAGTGCTCAGTGCTCGAGGTGCTGGGTGCTCAGTACTCAGGATGCTGGGTGCTCAGTACTCGGGGTGCTGGGTGCTCAGTACTCAGTGTGCTGGGTGCTCAGTGCTCGGGGTGCTGGGTGCTCAGTGCTCAGGGTGATCGGTGCTCTGTGCTCAGGGTGCTGGGTGCTCAGTCCCCCGGGTGCTCAGTGCTCAGGGTGCTGGGTGCTCAGTACTCAGTGTGCTGGGTGCTCAGTACTCAGGGTGCTGGGTGCTCAGTGCTCAGGGTGCTGGGTGCTCAGTACTCTGGGTGTTCGGTGCTCAGTACTCAGGGTGCTGGGTGCTCCGTGCTCGGGGTGCTGGGTGCTCAGTGCTCAGGGTGCTGGGTGCTCAGTGCTCAGGGTGCTGGGTGCTCTGTACTCAGGGTGCTGGGTGCTTAGTGCTCGGGGTGCTCGGTGCTCAGTACTCAAGGTGCTGGGTGCTCAGTGCTCAGGGTGCTGGGTGCTCAGTCCTCGGGGTGCTCAGGGTGCTGGGTGCTCAGTGCTCAGGGTGCTGGGTGCTCAGTGCTCGGGGTGCTGGGTGCTGAGTGCTCAGGGTGCTGGGTGCTCAGTGCTCGGGGTGCTCGGTGCTCAGTGCTCAGGGTCCTGGGTGCTCAGTACTCATGGTGCTGGGTGCTTAGTACTCAGGGTGCTCAGTGCTCAGTACACAGGGTGCTGGGTGCTCAGTGCTCGGTGTGCTGGGTGCTCAGTGCTCAGTACTCAGGGTGCTGGGTGCTCAGTGCTCGGGGTGCTGGGTGCTCAGTACTCAGCGTGCTGGGTGCTCAATACTCAGGGTGCTGGTTGCTCAGTGCTCAGGGTGCTGGTGTCTCAGTGCTCAGGGTGCTGGGTGCTCAGTGATCGGGGTGCTGGGTGCTTAGTACTCAGGGTGCTCAGTGCTCAGGGAGCTCGGTGCTCATTACTCAGGGTGCTGGGTGCTCAGTGCTCAGGGTGCTGGGGGGCTCAGTACTAAGGGTGCTGGGTGCTCAGTACTCAGGGTGCGCGGTGCTCAGTACTCAGGGTGCTGGGTGCTCAGTGCTCAGGGTGCTGGGTGCTTAGTACTCAGGGTGCTCAGTGCTCAGTTAGCTCGGTGCTCATTACTCAGGGTGCTGGGTGCTCAGTGCTCAGGGTGCTGGGGGCTCAGTACTAAGGGTGCTGGGTGCTCAGTACTCAGGGTGCGCGGTGCTCAGTGCTCGGGGTTCTGGGTGCTCAGTACTCGGGGTGCTCAGTGCTCAGTACTCAGGGTGCTGGGTGCTCAGTACTCAGGGTGCTGGGGTGCTCAGTGCTCGGGGTGCTCGGTGCTCAGTACTCGGGGGTGCTGGGTGCTCAGTACTCGGGGTGCTGGGTGCTCAGTGCTCAGGGTGCTGGGTGCTCAGTGCTCGGGGTGCTGGGTGCTCAGTGCTGAGGGTGGTGCTGGGTGCTCAGTACTCAGGGTGCTGGGTGCTCAGTGCTCAGGGTGGTGGGTGCTCAGTACTCAGGGTGCTGGGTGCTCAGTACTCAGGGTGCTGGGTGCTCAGTGCTCAGGGTGCTGGGTGCTCAGTGCTCAGGCTGCTGGGTGCTCAGTACTCAGGGTGCTGGGTGCTCAGTGCTCATGGTGATCGGTGCTCAGTACTCAGGGTGCTGGGTGCTCAGTGCTCGGGGGTGCTGGGTGCTCAGTACACGGGGTGCTGGGTGCTCTGTACTCAGGGTGCTGGGTGCTCAGTGCTCGGGGTCCTAGGTGCTCAGTGCTCAGGGTGATCGGTGCTCAGTACTCAGCGTGCTGGGTGCTCAGTGCTCAGAGTGTTGGGTGCTCAGTACTCAGGGTGCTGGGTGCTCAGTGCTCAGTGCTCAGGGTGCTCAGTGCTCAGGGTGCTCAGTGCTCAGGGTGCTGGGTGCTCAGGGTGCTGGGTAATCAGTGCTCGGGGTGCTGGGTGCTCAGTGCTCAGTGCTCAGGGTGCTGGGTGCTCAGTGCTCAGTGCTCAGGGTGCTGGGTGTTCAGTACTCAGGGTGCTCGGTGCTCAGTGCTCGGGGTGCTGGGTGCTCAGTGATCAAGGTGATCTGTGCTCACTACTCTGGGTGCTGGGTGCTCAGTGCTCCGGGTGCTGGGTGCTCAGTCCTCAGGGTGCTCAGTACTCAGGGTGCTCGCTGCTCAGTGCTCAGTACTCAGGGTGCTCAGTACTCAGGGTGCTGGGTGCTCAGTGCTCGGGGTGCTGGGTGCTCAGTACTCAGGGTACTGGGTGCTCAGTACTCGGGGTGCTGGGTGCTCAGTACTCAGGGTGCTGGGTGCTCAGTCCTCCGGGTGCTCAGTGCTCAGGGTGCTGGGTGCTCAGTACTCAGGGTGCTGGGTGCTCAGTACTCGGGGTGCTGGGTGCTCAGTGCTCAGGGTGATCGGTGCTCAGAGCTCAGGTGCTGGGTGCTCAGTCCTCCGGATGCTCAGTGCTCAGGGTGCTGGGTGCTCAGTACTCAGGGTGCTGGGTGCTCAGTACTCGGGGTGCTGGGTGATCAGTGCTCAGGGTGCTGGGTGCTCAGTGCTCGGGGTGCTGGGTGCTCAGTGCTCAGGGTGATCGGTGCTCAGTGCTCAGGGTGCTGGGTGCTCAGTCCTCCGGATGCTCAGTGCTCAGGGTGCTGGGTGCTCAGTACTCAGGGTGCTGGGTTCTCAGTACTCGGGGTGCTGGGTGCTCAGTGCTCAGGGTGCTGGGTGCTCAGTACTCTGGGTGTTGGGTGCTCAGTACTCAGGGTGCTGGGTGCTCCGTGCCTCGGGGTGCTGGCTGCTCAGTGCTCAGGGTGCTATGTGCTCAGTGCTCAGGGTGCTGGGTGCTCAGTACTCAGGGTGCTGGGTGCTTAGTGCTCGGGGTGCTCGGTGCTCAGTACTCAAGGTGCTGGGTGCTCAGTGCTCAGGGTGCTGGGTGCTCCGTCCTCGGGGTGCTCCGTGCTCAGGGTGCTGGGTGCTCAGTGCTCAGGGTGCTGGGTGCTCAGTGCTCGGGGTGCTGGGTGCTGAGTTCTGAGGGTGCTGGGTGCTCAGTGCTCGGGGTGCTCGGTGCTCAGTGCTCAGGGTCCTGGGTGCTCAGTACTCAGGGTGCTGGGGTGCTTAGTACTCAGGGGTGCTCAGTGCTCAGTACACAGGGTGCTGGGTGCTCAGTGCTCAGGGTGCTGGGTGCTCAGTGCTCAGTACTCAGGGTGCTGGTTGCTCAGTGCTCGGGTGCTGGGTGCTCAGTATTCAGCGTGCTGGGTGCTCAGTACTCAGGGTGCTGGGTGCTCAGTGCTCAGGGTGCTGGGTGCTCAGTGCTCAGGGTGCTGGGTGCTCAGTGATCGGGGGTGCTGGGTGCTCAGTACTCAGGGTGCTCAGTGCTCGGGGAGCTCGGTGCTCACTACTCAGGGTGCTGGGTGCTCAGTTCTCAGTGCTCGGGGTGCTGGGTTCTCAGTGCTCTGGGTGCTTAGTGCTCAGTACTCAGGGTGCTGGGTGCTCAGTACTCATGGTGCTGCGTGCTCATTCTCAGGGTTCTAGGTGCTCAGTACTCAGGGTGCTGGGTGCTCAGTTCTCAGGGAGCTCGGTTCTCAGTACTCAGGGTGCTGGGTGCTCATTCTCGGG